>NW_026943836.1:859268-964994 GCF_035594765.1 Anolis carolinensis | reverse complement strand
TGCATGAAGGCAGAGAGGGGTTGGATTAGATGGTCCATGTGGTCTCTTCTAAGTACTACTACTACTACTACTATTACTACTATTATTGAGGCTGGATAGCCATCTGTTGGGGCATTAGAGGGGTTGGACTAGATGGCCATTGGGGTCTCTTCTGACTCGATGCTTCTATGCTCCTCCTCCGCAGGGATCTTCACCGCTCCCATCTCCGGCCGCTACCTGGTCAGTGCGGTGCTGACCGGCCACCGTGGCGAGAAGATCGAGGCGGTGCTGTCGCGCTCCAACCAGGCCATTGCCCGCAGCGACTCGGCCGGCTACCAACCGGAAGGCCTGGAGAACAAGCCGGTGGCCGAGCGGCAGCCCAGCGCGGGGGCCCTGGCCGTCTTCGCCCTGGTGGTCCCCATGGAGGCCGAGGAGACCCTCTGCGTGGACCTGGTCTCCGGCCAGCTGGCCCACTCCCCGGACGAGCCCTTGACCATCTTCAGTGCCGCTTTGCTTTACGAGGACGGGGTCTAGTTGGGCGCCAGAGAAGAAGACAGAGAGTCTTATTCCAGGCATGGGCCAACTTCGGCCCTCCTTCCAGGTGTTTTGGACTTCAACTCCTACAATTCCTAACAGCCGGCAGGCTGTTAGGAATTGTAGGAGTTGAAGTCCAAAACACCTGGAAGGAGGGCCGAAGTTGGCCCATGCCTGTTACAATAATACAATAACAAAACACTCAAATAACTCATTACAGAACCAGATATCTTCAGATAGGTGTCGTGGATTTCTGCAGGTATAACTAGGTATAAAGGTAGCTTGCTGTTGGAGTAGAGAGAGAAAACCTGTCAAGTTTGTATATCTGGTATATGCTGTATTTATATATTGCTGCGACTAAGAAGAGGGAAAAAGCCTATTTTTTGGAAAGTTCGATCATTTCTACGTGTTGTTCCTCCTCCTGCAGAAATCCACCACACCTGTCTCATTGTACCTGGTTCCATACCTGGAGTTATTACAGTCACATCTGCATAATTAAGTGTTTTGTTATCATACAAAGCCTCTAACGAGGATGGCTTCCCTGAACCTTTTCGTTCCCATCACATTTCCCATTAAGCAAACCTGTCGGTGGGCATAAGACTCCGATTTGTCTCCAATTCCTCAGGCGAGTCCTATGGGAACTGCTTTGGAAACCAACCCATCTTTTAGGGATCATAGTGAACAAGCCAACAGTGTGATACTGCAGCTAGAAAGGCCAATGTGATTCTCATCATTGCCCCACTCTCTTCCGCTTTGGCCAAGTCTCTTCGCCTGAAGTGATAGCTCTGAGGGCGCTTCCGGACAGCACTAAATGACGGATTTTAAACAAGGGCAAAAATAAAAAATCCCAGGACTTCAGAAGAAGAGGTCCACATACAGACCTGTTAGTCCTGGGATTTCTGCCTCCGTTGTCCAGACTCACTGTTTTGTTCTGAGATTTAGAGGCTCCCAAGGTGGCCAATGTGAGACTTCCACCAGAAAAAAAAAATCCCCGGGATGCGGATATACGGATATGCAGATATACGGATATGCAGATATACAGATATGCAGATATACGGATATGCGGATCAATGCAAAAGTCCCATTCTTTGTCCTGGTCAGAAAAACTGTCCCCTCCAAACGTTTCATGAAGCATCTGCCACACAAACAAACCTAATGGAGTAAGACCACTTCTGTCCAAGTCAGCACTGCACAACGGAACAGGAACACACACTTTCAAGCCAGGAACAGAACCTTAGTAAAACTTTATTTATATACTGCTCTATCTCCCCAAAGGGACTCAGGGCAGTTTCTAACAATAATTACAACCACATACGCTACATAAAACAGTATAATAAACACATTATTAAACAGAATAAAACCTTACAGCTAAAATAACAATGGCAACAGTCACAGTCATTATTGACACTTTTTAGAGCCTGCCTGCCTGGCCATCTGTCCAGACAGATTTGGTTGTGGCATGGAACAATATTGTGCTGTTCTTGGATTATATATGGCTGTTTCTATTAGCCACCTGCATGCCTTGGCTCTCAGTATTTCCTCACCAGCACATCCATGTCCCAACAGCCAGTAGTAAGTTTTTGCCATTTACTCAGCTGTACCCATGTCGTCAGCATACACTCAATGAGGAACTGACATGTATAACCCAACAACATCATCCTGTTGCTCCCTGGCATAAGTACACCATGAAACCTGTCTGCAGAGATGGCCATTCAACATGGTCTGAATAATCACAGTAATGATGGCATTCTGTTCCTGGTTTGAAAGTGTCTGTTCCTGTTTCATTGTGTACTACAGTAGAGTCTCACTTAACCAACAGAATGTTGGATAAGCGAATATGTTGGATAATAAGGACGCATTAAGGAAAAGCCTATTAAACACCAAATTAGGTTGTGATTTTACAAATTAAGCACCAAGACATTGTGTTATACTAGTACAGTAGAGTCTCACTTATCCAACGTTCTGGATTATCCAACGCATTTTTCTAGTCAATGTTTTCAATATATCGTGATATTTTGGTGCTAAATTCGTAAATACAGTAATTACTACATAGCATTACTGCGTATTGAACTATTTTTTCTGTCAAATTTGTTGTCTAACATGATGTTTTGGTGCTTAATTTGTGAAATCATAACCTAATTTGATGTTTAATAGGCTTTTCTTTAATCTCTCCTTATTATCCAACATATTCACTTATCCAACGTTCTGCCGGCCCGTTTACGTTGGATAAGCGAGACTCTACTGTAGTTCAATACCAGTAATGCTATGCAGTAATTACTGTATTTACGAATTTAGCACCAAAATATCATGATGTATTGAAAACATCAACTGCAAAAATGCGTTGGATAATCCAGTTGAATAAGCGAATGCTGGATAAGTGAGACTCTACTGTACTTAGTGTGAAAATACTTGCGGCACTCCAGGAACTTCATTTTTCTGCCACAAACTCCATTAAACAGATAGAGGATGGAATTCTTCCCAGGATAAAGCGGTTTGCCTTCTCTCAAGTGTCACCTTTTTAGGAACCAACTAATCAGGAACAAACATCCAAAACCTGGGATCAAATCCATGATTTCCGATTGCAAGGACCTACAGACATGCAAAGATCCGGATATTCGTCTCAAAACCGGGATATTCCCGCACCTAGAAATCTCGCGTTTTTTTGCCTTTTGTAGTGATTGCTTCTGGGTTTACAGGACACTCTCCTGTTTGTGATAAAGGGACTGTCTGGACAGACCCTGAGTTGGAGCAAAGCCATTCAAGAAGAAGATGGACTCTAAGGTGTCCAGTGAACATGGTCCAAGGTCTGGAGACCATGCATCCTTCTGAAGAGCAGCAGAAGGAACTTGTGATGTTCAGCTTGGAGAAAAGACTGAGAGAAAGGACACGAGAGCCATGTTTATGTATCTGAAAGGATGTCCCATTAAAGGAAAAGCTTGTTATTTGGTGCTCCAGGACACAAGGGAGCGATGGGTTCAACATGCTTTACTACAAGAGCTGTTTGGACTGTGGAAAGAGACCCCGGAGGAGCTGGATGGGCACCTGTTGGGAGGGCTTTCGTTGTGTCTTCCTGTCTGGCAGGGACTGGACTAGATGGCCTTTGGGGACCCCTTTGGGCTCTCTTGAGTTGATGATGCCCTGTGCCTGCTGGCATCATCTCCAGACCCTCCTTTGCCTTGAGAAACCCTTTTGCTGTCTATCATAAGAGGGAGATGGCATTGCAGAGAGAGAGTCACAAAAGTACACAGAAATCTATGAATACGCTTAGAGATACAGTTGTCCTATTGCTAACTAATATCCAGAACAGAACATAGGTAACTGTGAAGAACTATGGCAGGGGGGGAATCTTTTGAAATCCCACCGCTGCCACCAATTTGTAAAGATGTGGAGGTGGAGGTTGTTTTTTTATTAATTAATTATTATATAAATTTTATATCCGCTGCCACCAGAGGTAAAAATGTTTATAATGCGGCCACCAGATGTCAAGGGGATTATCAACTCTTGCCATCACTATTGGAATACGTAGCCACTAGCTACTTAGAGAGGAGACTTTTATTTTTCTTCTTTCTTCTTTTGGTTCTTGCTATGTGTATGTATGACAGAGACTGAGATGTTTGAAGGAATAATAACACATTTATTTAGGCACAAGCTTGATGGTTACAATAACTTTTCTTCTTGTTTGAGGCACGTTACTGAACAGTTGCAATAACAGAATGAGGTGTTTCAAACTTTTAAATTCCACTTCAATCACAGAATATCTGTTCCCAATCAGGAGACAGACTACCTTAAAATAAGTCACCAAACTTATTTTAGAATTGACTCAAATTTCAACCTTCGAGCCACCCTGACCTTCTCAACTGAGAATCAGTCTTAAAGGCACCTTCTCAGGCACATACTCTAAAAACTAACCCTCCCCATGGTTCTCTGACCACAGACTCTGACTGACTCAAAATGAGCAATTGAGTCTCCCTTGATCCCTTCAACCAGGACCAATCTTCCCTGTAATTCCCCCGATTACAGACTGACTGACTTTCCCTCCAAATTCTACTCTCTCTTCAGCTAACCCAGTTGGCTCCGTTAACCCTTTTTAAAACACAGTTAAACATGACTTTTAAAACACAATTAAACATGACACCTGTAAACTAAAATTCATACTTCTTTACAGTAACAAACTAATTATAATCATTACAGGCGCATGAGTAATGCACAAATGAAGACTGTTTACAACATTACATCAAACAATTATTTCCATGCTTGTATGTTTTTTCAGTAACAGAGAAGTATATTCGGTGACTTTGAATTTCAGTATTGTCCCATGCAGATAAAAGTCTTAGAATGTAATGTTGTAAACAGTCTTCATTTGTGCATTGCTCATGCGCCTCTAATGATTATAATTCGTTTGTTACCAACCCTGTTTCCCCAAAAATAAGACATCCCCAGAAAATAAGACCTAGTAGAAGTTTTGCTGAATTGCTAAATATAAGGCCTCCCCCGAAAGTAAGACCTAGCAAAGTTTTTGTTTGGAAGCATGCCCGGCACACACCAAACAAAAAAGCCATAGCATGCAGGATTGGTAAATGTACATACAGTAGAGTCTCACTTATCCAAGCCTCGCTTATCCAAGCTTCTGGATAATCCAAGCCATTTTTGTAGACAATGTTTTCAATACATCGTGATATTTTGGTGCCCAATTCGTAAATACAGTAATTACAACATAACATTACTGCATATTGAACTACTTTTTCTGTCAAATGTGTTGTATAACATGATGTTTTGGTGCTTAATTTGTAAAATCATAACCTAATTTGATGTTTAATAGGCTTTTCCTTAATCCTTCCTTATTATCCAAGATATTCGCTTATCCAAGCTTCTACTGGCCCATTTAGCTTGGGTAAGTGAGACTCTACTGTACCAGTTGTATATGGATATCATGGTAGTAACAAGAAATTCTTGACAGGATTCACAGTTTGTCTGGTTATGCTGGTTTGTGATGACAACTACTTCACAGTGTATAATGTTCATTTTTTGTTCAACAATAAATGTGAATTCTTCTTCCTGGAAAAATAAGACATCCCCTGAAAATAAGACCTAGCACATCTTTGGGAGCCAAAATTAATATAAGACACTGTCTTGTTTTTGGGGAAACACGGTAGGTTCTATTCTGGATATTAGTTAGCAATAGGACAACTGTATCTCTACACAGGTGCAGAGAGAGAAAACAAGTGCATCCTTTCTGTTATTTATCCGTTTGTCGTGCGCTCTCTGCCCGTCCCCCTCCGGCCACTGCCCCACTGACCGCCGGCTTGAGCCTTGCGCACGCTTTGCCACCACCCCAAAGCCACGCCAACCAGCCACGGAAAGGAAGAGGAGGAAACCTTGGGTGGAGACAAGAGGCCAAAGGAGCAGAGGAAAGAAGGACTCTCCATTTGGACCTCACGGTTTACTCCTCATGTATCTGGCCAACCTTTGCTACAGGTATGACGACTGAATAAAGAAACACCTTCCTTTTTTAAAAAGGGCGTCGAGACTCTCCTTTTAAAGCAAATCCCAGCTGTTGTTTGTTTTCCGGGCTGTCTAGCCATGTTCCAGAAGTACTCTCTCCTGACGTTTCACCCACGTTTATTTATTGACAGTATTTATATTCCGCCCTTCTTTCTCACCCCGAAGGGGACTCAGGGCGGATTACAATGAACACATATATGGCAAATATTCAATGCCAACAGACAAACAACATTCAGTTTTTAGACAGACACAGAGGCATTTTTTAACATCTTTTCCAGCTTCTCGATTTCGGCCACAGGGGGAGCTGTTGCTTCACCGTCCACTGGTGGCTGTTCTTCCTCATTCTTTTCCTCGTGAGCAGTTTTATGGTGTTGTAGATTAGTTAAATTAGCCTCCCGCATAAAGCGTACCTAAATTTTCCCTACTTGACAGATGCAACTGTCTTTCGGGGCTGCTAGGTCAACAGCAAGCCGGGGCTATTTATTTATTTATTTTTTTATGGTCGGAGGCTTAACCCGACCCGGGTTAAGCCCCACAACCTCTGAGGATGCCTGCCATAGATGTGGGCAAAACGTCAGGAGAGAATACTTCTGGAACATGGCCAGACAGCCCGGAAAACACACAACAACCCTGTGATCCCAGCCACTAAAGCCTTCAATAACACACCAAATCCCAGCTTGTGGTGAATCTTCTATATCAGGCTTGGGCAAATTTCTGCCTTCCCTCCAGGTGTTTTGGACTTCAACTCCCATCATTCCTAATAGCTGGAAGGCTGCTGTGAGTTTTTTTGGGCTGTGTGGCCATGTTCCAGCAGCATTCTCTCCTGATGTTTCGCCTGCATCTGTGGCTAATGGCATCTTCCGAGGTCTTCCCACATTAACAAGATGCAGGCGAAACGTCAGGAGAGAATGCTGCTGGGACATGGCCATACATCCCAAAATAACTCGCAGCAATCCAGTGATTCTAATCATGAAAGCCGTCAGCAACACAGCCAGAAGGCAGTTAGGAATTGTGGGAGTTGAATCTTTTGGGCTATATGGATGCCTGCCACAGATGTGGATGAAACGTCAGGAGAGAATGCTTCTGGAACATGGCCATACATCCCAAAATAACTCACAGCAATCCAGTGATTCTAATCATGAAAGCAGTCAGCAACACAGCCAGAAGGCAGTTAGGAATTGTGGGAGTTGAATCTTTTGGGCTATATGGATGCCTGCCACAGATGTGGATGAAACGTCAGGAGAGAATGCTTCTGGAACATGGCCATACATCCCAAAATAACTCACAGCAATTCAGTGATTCTAATCATGAAAGCAGTCAGCAACACAGCCAGAAGGCAGTTAGGAATTGTGGGAGTTGAATCTTTTGGGCTATATGGATGCCTGCCACAGATGTGGATGAAACGTCAGGAGAGAATGCTTCTGGAACATGGCCATACATCCCAAAATAACTCACAGCAATCCAGTGATTCTAATCATGAAAGCAGTCAGCAACACAGCCAGAAGGCAGTTAGGAATTGTGGGAGTTGAAGTCCGAAGTTGGCCCAGGTCTGTATCAACATTCTGGAATTCACACATTACATCAGTGAGGTCAAACTTACGGCCTTCCAGGTGTATTTTGGACGTCAGCTCCCAGAATTCCTGGTCATTGGACAAGCTTTAATTAGCAGTGCCAAGCAGCTTTGAGTCTGGGTTGCTGTGAGTCTTTTGGGCTATACGGATGCCTGCCACAGATGTGGGTGAAACGTCAGGAGAGAATGCTGCTGGAACATGGCCATACATCCCAAAATAACTCACAGCAATCCAGTGATTCTAATCATGAAAGCCGTCAGCAACACAGCCAGAAGGCAGTTAGGAATTGTGGGAGTTGAAGTCCGAAGTTGGCCCAGGTCTGTATCAACATTCTGGAATTTACACATTACATCAGTGAGGTCAAACTTACGGCCTTCCAGGTGTATTTTGGACGTCAGCTCCCAGAATTCCTGGTCATTGGACAAGCTTTAATTAGCAGTGCCAAGCAGCTTTGAGTCTGGGTTGTTGTATGTTTTCCAGGCTGTCTGGCCATGTTCCAGAAGCCTTCTCTCATGACGTTTTGCCCACATCTGTGGTAGGCATCCCCAGAGGTTATGAGGTCTGTGGAAACTAAGCAAGTTTATATATCTGTGTAAGGAGGAAACCATGAAAGTGAACAAAATTTGTCTCCCAGTATTAAAAAAAACTTTAAAATCAGGAGAGTAAATATAGAACAACACTCTGAAAACAGAGAAATGCCAGACATGAGTCAATCAGGGTCTGCTAACACCACCAAACAAAGGATTCTCTCAGGCAGGAAGAAGCCAGGGCCAGCCATGAAACAATCAGGGCCAGCTAACACCTCCAAACAAAGGATTCTCCCAAGCAGGACGAAGTCAGGCCTTGAGGCCACAGGGCCATCAAATGCTAATCAAGATGACTAATTACAACATCCACACCTGCTTCGAAAAGACAAGAGTTCTTTCTTCCACTCTGGACATATCTAAACCCCACTTGCCTAGTTTCCAACAGATCCCACAACCTCTGAGGATGCCTGCCACAGATATGGGTGAAACGTCAGGAGAGAATGCTTCAGGAACATGGCCAGACAGCCCGGAAAATGTACAACAACCCAGGGATTCTGGCCATGAAAGCCTTCGACAATAGCTTTGAGTCTCTTTTGTAGAGAGAGAAAGCAGGTTATAAACAAACACAACAACAATGTACATGGAGAGTTGCAGGTTGGATACCTCTGGTTTAGATCAAGGTAAGGCATTGTCTTTTCTGCTTCAACCAGACTCACCTGGAATGATAACAACCCTGTGTCCCATTGAGGAGGAAGGGGCCAAACCTGTGTTCTGCTGCTCTGGAGACACAAAGCAATGGATTCAAATGGCAGGGAAAGAGATTCCACCTAAACATTAGGAAGAACGTCCTGAAGAGAAGAACTCATTGCCAATGGAATAAGTCACTGCCTAAGGACCATTTCACATTGCGATACAATCCATTCATATCAGTATGCATTCTGTATTTCTTTTGGACTGGATGCATGCTGTATCCAGACGGGACACAATATGCATCCAGTCCTGAACATATTTTTATTTATTTTTATTTATTTATTTACAGTATTTATATTCCGCCCTTCTCACCTCAAAGGGGACTCAGGGTGGATCACAATGCACAGATACATGGCAAACATTCAATGCCATTAGACAATATGATATAATAATAATAATAATAATAATAATAATAATAATAATAATAATAATAAATAATAAAACTTTATTTATATCCCGCCACCATCTCCCCGCGGGGACTCGGGGCGGCTTACATGGGGCAGTGGCCCAAACAACATAAGAACAAAATATAAGCAACACAATAAATCACAATATAAAAAGATAAAACAATAATACAATATATCAATATAAACAACAATACAAGATAAAAAATTTCATTTAATTTAAAATATTAAATTAAATGAATTAATATTTTCATTTAATTTAATATGATATATAGACAGACACAGAGGCAATTTAACATTTTCCAGGTTCCGGCTTCACGAGGCTATGCTCGATTCTGGCCACAGGGGGAGCTGCTGCTTCATCATCCACTGTGACACCGAGTCCTTGATGGTAGTATTTCCTCATTCTTCCACATAAAAACTGGACGCTTTTATGGTGATGTACATTAGTTTGATTAGCCTCCTCACATAAGCGGTCCCTAAATTTTCCTACTTGACAGATGCAACTGTCTTTTGGGTTGGTTGGGTAAACAATGAGCTAGGCTATTTAATGGTTGGGCACTCAATCTGACCCGGGCTCACTTGAACTCATGACCTCTCAGCCAGTAGTGATTTGTTGCAGCTGGCTACTAACCAGCTGCACCACATCCCGGATAGAAAATCATAGTAAATATTTTTAAAAACAGTGTGCAATTTCTCCATTTCTGCGACATATTGCAGATGGACTCCAACAGATTACACTATGTAACATGATTTCTGTTCCTGGGTTATAAATGTCATTTCCTCATTGGTTCAGTTGTAAATGTTTATTCAATTGCCAAAACTTTGTTCTTTTTTTTTTTGATAAATTTTTATTGAATATTTTGTACACAGTTCAATAAAAGAAAGGGAGGAAAGAGAAAGGAAAGAGAAAAAAAAATGGGGGGGGGGTCAAGGATTAATGGTGAAAAAAAAAAAAGGGGGGGGGGGGTGGGGGGAATTTCTTCCTAGACTTCCATCCTCATCACTTCGGTGTAATTTTCTATTATTACAATTCTTCCTATCGTACTGGGTAGGATTTATTTCCTTTTTCTGGTGTACCGAACAAAGTTTGTTAATCTAAATACTTTTTGGATTAGTTAGTTCCTGTTCCTTTGTTGCTTGTATTCTATGTAACTTGACCAATCTGTGCATTTCATTGGTCGCCCATTATGTTGTTTGATCAGGAATGTTAATGAATCCATATCGTGTATTTCATCCATTTTTGCGATCCACTCTTCTATGCTTGGTATAGCTTGTATTTTCCAATATCTTGCCAATAAAATTCTCGCTGCTGTTGACTGATAAGTAAACAGTATGTCTTCATTTCTATTGAACTTCGTGTCTTTGTCGGTTATTCCTAGGAGGTAATATTCTGGTTTTAAAGGAAAAGATTTTTTAATTATTTTCTGTGTCTCGGCATGTATTATTTTCCAATATTTCTGAGTTACCTCGCATGACCACCATGCATGGTAAAAAGAGCCCACCTGGTTTTCACACTTCCAACATTTGTTTTGGACATTGGGATACATTCGGCCTAGTTTTTCCGGTGTGATATACTACCTGTGAAAGATTTTGAGCCAGTTTTCTTTCAAATCTGTCGCGTATGTATACTTTAATTTAACATTCCAAATTTGTTCCCATTCGTCAAATTTGATCTGTCTTCCTATATTTCTGGCCCATTTTGTCATGCATGTCTTCACTGCTTCCGTCTCCGTCGACCATTCTAGCAATGTATTAGCCAAAACTTTGTTCTTACAGGAAGGACATCCTGCTATTGCATGTTTTGGTCCAGTTTTTCAATCAGTATTGCATCATAAGAACCTCAACCAATTCAGCATGGTTTGTGAACAAAAACAAAGTTTCTGGAGTAGAACAACTACTTTCAAAGTAAGGAGCACATAATGAAACAGGAAACAACACTTCCAAACCAGGAACAGATACTTGTTTCAAATTTTGTTACATCGTGAAATTGGAAGCCTTTTACAAAATATAGTGGAATAAAGACTGCCTCAGAGTCCTTCCTTGGAGGTTTTTAAGCAGAGACTGGATGGGCATCTGTTGGGGGGGATTAGATTGTGCTTTTCCTGCATATTCTTACATAATGATAGTAATGGAATGGGCAAATGTCATGTGATAGGATGCATTTGGAATCATGTTCCCAGAAACAGAATATATCTCAACATGATAAGGAACTTGGTGGTCTCCTTCTCTGGAGGCTTTCAAGAGAGGCCGGATGGCCATCTGTTGGGAGTGGATTAGATTGTGCTTTTCGTGCATGTTGTTACAGAGTGTTACTAATGGAATGGGGCAAACATCATTCAGAATCATGTTCCCAGAAACGGAATATATCTCAACGTGATAAGGAACTTGGTGGTCTCCTTCTTTGGAGGCTTTTCAAGAGAGGCTGGATGGCCATCTGTTGGGAGTGGATTAGATTGTGCTTTTCCTTCACGTTGTTACAGAGTGTTACTAATGGAATGGGGCAAACGTCATTCAGAATCATGTTCCTAGAAACGGAATATATCTTAATGTGATAAGGAACTTGGTGGTCTCCTTCTTTGGAGGCTTTCAACAGAGGCTGGATGGCCATCTGTTGGGAGTGGATTAGATTGTGCTTTTCCTGCATGTTGTTACATAGTGTTACTAATGGAATGGGGCAAACATCATTCAGAATCATGTTCCCAGAAACGGAATATATCTCAACGTGATAAGGAACTTGGTGGTCTCCTTCTTTGGAGGCTTTTCAAGAGAGGCTGGATGGCCATCTGTTGGGAGTGGATTAGATTGTGCTTTTCCTTCACGTTGTTACAGAGTGTTACTAATGGAATGGGGCAAACGTCATTCAGAATCATGTTCCTAGAAACGGAATATATCTTAATGTGATAAGGAACTTGGTGGTCTCCTTCTTTGGAGGCTTTCAACAGAGGCTGGATGGCCATCTGTTGGGAGTGGATTAGATTGTACTTTTCCTGCACATTGTTACGTAATGTTACTGATGGAATGGGGCAAACGTCATTCAGAACCATGTTCCTCGAAATGGAATATATCTCAATATGATAAGGAACTTGGTGGTCTCCTTCTTTGGAGGCTTTCAACAGAGGCTGGATGGCCATCTGTTGGGAGTGGATTAGATTGTGCTTTTCCTGCACGTTGTTACAGAGTGTTACTAATGGAATGGGGCAAACGTCATTCAGAATCATGTTCATAGAAACGGAATATATCTCAACGTGATAAGGAACTTGGTGGTCTCCTTCTTTGGAGGCTTTTCAACAGAGGCTGGATGGCCATCTGTTGGGAGTGGATTAGATTGTGCTTTTCCTGCATGTTGTTACATAGTATTACTGTTGGAATGGGGCAAACGTCATTCAGAATCATGTTCCTAGAAACGGAATATATCTCAACGTGATAAGGAACTTGGTGGTCTCCTTCTTTGGAGGCTTTTCAACAGAGGCTGGATGGCCATCTGTTGGGAGTGGATTAGATTGTGCTTTTCCTGCACGTTGTTACATAGTATTACTGTTGGAATGGGGCAAACGTCATTCAGAATCATGTTCCTAGAAACGGAATATATCTCAACGTGATAAGGAACTTGGTGGTCTCCTTCTTTGGAGGCTTTCAAGAGAGGCTGGATGGCCATCTATTGGGAGGGATTAGATTGTGCTTTTCCTGCACATTGTTACATAATGCTACTGATGGAATGGGGCAAACGTCATTCAGAATCATGTTCATAGAAACGGAATATATCTCAACGTGATAAGGAACTTGGTGGTCTCCTTCTTTGGAGGCTTTTCAACAGAGGCTGGATGGTCATCTGTTGGGAGTGGATTAGATTGTGCTTTTCCTGCACATTGTTACATAGTGTTACTGATGGAATGGGGCAAACGTCATTCAGAATCATGTTCCTAGAAACGGAATATATCTCAACGTGACAAGGAACTTGGTGGTCTCCTTCTTTGGAGGCTTTTCAAGAGAGGCTGGATGGCCATCTGTTGGGAGTGGATTAGATTGTGCTTTTCGTGCATGTTGTTACATAGTATTACTGTTGGAATGGGGCAAACGTCATTCAGAATCATGTTCCTAGAAACGGAATATATCTCAACGTGATAAGGAACTTGGTGGTCTCCTTCTTTGGAGGCTTTTCAACAGAGGCTGGATGGCCATCTGTTGGGAGTGGATTAAATTGTACTTTTCCTGCATGTTGTTACATAGTGTTACTAATGGAATGGGGCAAACATCATTCAGAATCATGTTCCCAGAAACGGAATATATCTCAACGTGATAAGGAACTTGGTGGTCTCCTTCTTTGGAGGCTTTTCAAGAGAGGCTGGATGGCCATCTGTTGGGAGTGGATTAGATTGTGCTTTTCCTTCACGTTGTTACAGAGTGTTACTAATGGAATGGGGCAAACGTCATTCAGAATCATGTTCCTAGAAACGGAATATATCTTAATGTGATAAGGAACTTGGTGGTCTCCTTCTTTGGAGGCTTTCAACAGAGGCTGGATGGCCATCTGTTGGGAGTGGATTAGATTGTACTTTTCCTGCACATTGTTACGTAATGTTACTGATGGAATGGGGCAAACGTCATTCAGAACCATGTTCCTCGAAATGGAATATATCTCAATATGATAAGGAACTTGGTGGTCTCCTTCTTTGGAGGCTTTCAACAGAGGCTGGATGGCCATCTGTTGGGAGTGGATTAGATTGTGCTTTTCCTGCACGTTGTTACAGAGTGTTACTAATGGAATGGGGCAAACGTCATTCAGAATCATGTTCATAGAAACGGAATATATCTCAACGTGATAAGGAACTTGGTGGTCTCCTTCTTTGGAGGCTTTTCAACAGAGGCTGGATGGCCATCTGTTGGGAGTGGATTAGATTGTGCTTTTCCTGCATGTTGTTACATAGTATTACTGTTGGAATGGGGCAAACGTCATTCAGAATCATGTTCCTAGAAACGGAATATATCTCAACGTGATAAGGAACTTGGTGGTCTCCTTCTTTGGAGGCTTTCAAGAGAGGCTGGATGGCCATCTATTGGGAGGGATTAGATTGTGCTTTTCCTGCACATTGTTACATAATGCTACTGATGGAATGGGGCAAACGTCATTCAGAATCATGTTCATAGAAACGGAATATATCTCAACGTGATAAGGAACTTGGTGGTCTCCTTCTTTGGAGGCTTTTCAACAGAGGCTGGATGGTCATCTGTTGGGAGTGGATTAGATTGTGCTTTTCCTGCACATTGTTACATAGTGTTACTGATGGAATGGGGCAAACGTCATTCAGAATCATGTTCCCAGAAACGGAATATATCTCAACGTGATAAGGAACTTGGTGGTCTCCTTCTTTGGAGGCTTTTCAACAGAGGCTGGATGGCCATCTGTTGGGAGTGGATTAGATTGTGCTTTTCCTGCACATTGTTACGTAATGTTACTAATGGAATGGGGCAAACGTCATTCAGAATCATGTTCCCAGAAATGGAATATATCTCAACGTGATAAGGAACTTGGTGGTCTCCTTCTTTGGAGGCTTTTCAACAGAGGCTGGATGGTCATCTGTTGGGAGTGGATTAGATTGTGCTTTTCCTGCATGTTGTTACGTAATGTTACTAATGGAATGGGGCAAACGTCATTCAGAATCATGTTCCCAGAAATGGAATATATCTCAACGTGATAAGGAACTTGGTGGTCTCCTTCTTTGGAGGCTTTTCAACAGAGGCTGGATGGTCATCTGTTGGGAGTGGATTAGATTGTGCTTTTCCTGCATGTTGTTACATAATGTTACTAATGGAATGGGGCAAACGTCATTCAGAATCATGTTCCCAGAAATGGAATATATCTCAACGTGATAAGGAACTTGGTGGTCTCCTTCTTTGGAGGCTTTTCAACAGAGGCTGGATGGTCATCTGTTGGGAGTGGATTAGATTGTGCTTTTCCTGCATGTTGTTACATAATGTTACTGATGGAATGGGGCAAACGTCATTCAGAATCATGTTCCTAGAAACGGAATATATCTCAACGTGATAAGGAACTTGGTGGTCTCCTTCTTTGGAGGCTTTTCAACAGAGGCTGGATGGTCATCTGTTGGGAGTGGATTAGATTGTGCTTTTCCTGCATGTTGTTACATAATGTTACTAATGGAATGGGGCAAACGTCATTCAGAATCATGTTCCCAGAAATGGAATATATCTCAACGTGATAAGGAACTTGGTGGTCTCCTTCTTTGGAGGCTTTTCAACAGAGGCTGGATGGCCATCTGTTGGGAGTGGATTAGATTGTGCTTTTCCTGCACGTTGTTACGTAATGTTACTGATGGAATGGGGCAAACGTCATTCAGAATCATGTTCCTAGAAACGGAATATATCTCAATGTGATAAGGAACTTGGTGGTCTCCTTCTTTGGAGGCTTTCAAGAGAGGCTGGATGGCCATCCGTTGGGAGTGGATTAGATTGTGCTTTTCCTGCATGTTGTTACATAGTATTACTGATGGAATGGGTCAAACGTCATTCAGAATCATGTTCATAGAAACGGAATATATCTCAACGTGATAAGGAACTTGGTGGTCTCCTTCTTTGGAGGCTTTCAACAGAGGCTGGATGGCCATCTGTTGGGAGTGGATTAGATTGTGCTTTTCCTGCATGTTGTTACAGAGTGTTACTAATGGAATGGGGCAAACGTCATTCAGAATCATGTTCCCAGAAACGGAATATATCTTAATGTGATAAGGAACTTGGTGGTCTCCTTCTTTGGAGGCTTTTCAACAGAGGCTGGATGGCCATCTGTTGGGAGTGGATTAGATTGTGCTTTTCCTGCATGTTGTTACAGAGTGTTACTAATGGAATGGGGCAAACGTCATTCAGAATCATGTTCCCAGAAACGGAATATATCTTAATGTGATAAGGAACTTGGTGGTCTCCTTCTTTGGAGGCTTTCAACAGAGGCTGGATGGTCGTCTGTTGGGAGTGGATTAGATTGTGCTTTTCCTGCACATTGTTACAGAGTGTTACTAATGGAATCGGGCAAACGTCATTCAGAACCATGTTCCTAGAAATGGAATATATCTCAATATGATAAGGAACTTGGTGGTCTCCTTCTTTGGAGGCTTTCAACAGAGGCTGGATGGTCATCTGTTGGGAGTGGATTAGATTGTGCTTTTCCTGCATGTTGTTACGTAATGTTACTGATGGAATGGGGCAAACGTCATTCAGAACCATGTTCATAGAAATGGAATATATCTCAATATGATAAGGAACTTGGTGGTCTCCTTCTTTGGAGGCTTTTCAACAGAGGCTGGATGGCCATCTGTTGGGAGTGGATTAGATTGTGCTTTTCCTGCATGTTGTTACGTAATGTTACTGATGGAATGGGTCAAACGTCATTCAGAACCATGTTCATAGAAATGGAATATATCTCAATATGATAAGGAACTTGGTGGTCTCCTTCTTTGGAGGCTTTTCAACAGAGGCTGGATGGCCATCTGTTGGGAGTGGATTAGATTGTGCTTTTCCTGCACGTTGTTACGTAATGTTACTGATGGAATGGGGCAAACGTCATTCAGAATCATGTTCCTAGAAACGGAATATATCTCAATGTGATAAGGAACTTGGTGGTCTCCTTCTTTGGAGGCTTTCAAGAGAGGCTGGATGGCCATCTGTTGGGAGTGGATTAGATTGTGCTTTTCCTGCATGTTGTTACATAGTATTACTGATGGAATGGGTCAAACGTCATTCAGAATCATGTTCATAGAAACGGAATATATCTCAACGTGATAAGGAACTTGGTGGTCTCCTTCTTTGGAGGCTTTCAACAGAGGCTGGATGGCCATCTGTTGGGAGTGGATTAGATTGTGCTTTTCCTGCATGTTGTTACAGAGTGTTACTAATGGAATGGGGCAAACGTCATTCAGAATCATGTTCCCAGAAACGGAATATATCTTAATGTGATAAGGAACTTGGTGGTCTCCTTCTTTGGAGGCTTTCAACAGAGGCTGGATGGTCGTCTGTTGGGAGTGGATTAGATTGTGTTTTTCCTGCACGTTGTTACAGAGTGTTACTGATGGAATGGGGCAAACGTCATTCAGAATCATGTTCCTAGAAACGGATTATATCTCAATGTGATAAGGAACTTGGTGGTCTCCTTCTTTGGAGGTTTTCAAGAGAGGCTGGATGGCCATCTGTTGGGAGGGCTTGGATTGTGGTCCACGTGGTTGGTCTGGATGGCCTTTGAGTGCCCCTTCTATATCTCTGATCCTATTCTATGGGACTGCAGGATGTGGGAGGTGAGGTGGTCCTTTCCGTCAGAGGTGAAACCCTCCAGCGTGAGAAGCCACATGAATCATGCCTGGCTTTCCGTGGAAACACGCGTGTGACTAAGAGCTGCTCTGGGGACCCGGGGCCTTTCTTTCTTTAGAAGCATTTCCCACATGACTAAACGTGTCATTTGTTCTGCCTTTCCACTCTGCTGCTCTGGAGCGGCTTTTCCTTTCCGAAGGGAAACATCGGGAGTCATGGGATCCAAAGTCAGGGAAGGAGATCCCACCTGAACGTCCTTAGGAGGAACTTCCTGACCATCAGAAGAACTCTCTGCCTTGGAAGAGCAGTATAATAATAATAATAATAATAATAATAATAATAATAATAATAATAATAATAATCCGCTGCTGTAAGAAAATTGCACAGACAGACTACAAACAGAGGCACAACTATGTGGCCCAAATGATTCATTGGAACTTATGCCTCAAGTACCACCTCCCAGCAGAAAAGAACTGGTGGCATCACAAACCAGCAAAGGTCGTGGAAAATGAGCACGCAAAGATTCTGTGGGACTTCCGAATCCAGACTGACAAAGTTCTGGAACACAACACACCAGACATCACAGTTGTGGAAAAGAACAAGGTTTGGATAATTGATATTGCCATCCCAGGTGACAGTCGCATTGACGAAAAACAACAGGAAAAACTCAGCCGCTATCAGGACCTCAAGATTGAAATGCAAAGACTCTGGCAGAAACCAGTGCAGGTGGTCCCGGTGGTGATGGGCACATTGGGTGGCATGCCAAAAGATCTCAGCTGGCATTTGGAAACAATAGACATTGACAAAATTACGATCTGCCAACTGCAAAAGGCCACCCTACTGGGATCTGCGCGCATCATCCGAAAATACATCACTCAGTCCTAGACACTTGGGAAGTGTTCGACTTGTGATTTTGTGATATGAAATCCAGCATATCTATCTTGTTTGCTGTGTCATAATAATAATAATAATAATAATAATAATAATAATAATAATAATAATAATAATAATAATAAGGCCAAGATTGAAAAATCAGCTGATGACCCAAAATACAGACTGTGCAAGGAAACCGACGAAACCATTGATCATATCCTCAGCTGCTGTAAGAAAATCGCACAGACAGACTACAAACAGAGGCACAACTATGTGGCCCAAATGATCCATTGGAACTTATGCCTCAAGTACCACCTCCCAGCAGCAAAGAACTGTTGGGATCACAAACCAGCAAAGGTCGTGGAAAATGAACACGCAAAGATACTGTGGGACTTCCGAATCCAGACTGACAAAGTTCTGGAACACAACACACCAGACATCACAGTTGTGGAAAAGAACAAGGTTTGGATAATTGATATTGCCATAGAATCATAGAATCATAGAATCATAGAATAGTAGAGTTGGAAGAGACCACATGGGCCATCTAGTCCAACCCCCTGCTAAGAAGCAGGAAATCGCATTCAAAGCACCCCCGACAGATGGCCATCCAGCCTCTGCTTAAAAGCCTCCAAGGAAGGAGCCTCCACCACGGCCCCGGGGAGAGAGTTCCACTGTCGAACAGCTCTCACAGTGAGGAAGTTCTTCCTGATGTTCAGGTGGAATCTCCTTTCCTGTAGTTTGAAGCCATTGTTCCGTGTCCTAGTCTGCAGGGCAGCAGAAAACAAGCTCCCTCCCTCCTCCCTTTGACTTCCCTTCACGTATTTGTACATGGCCCTTATCATGTCTCCTCTCAGCCTTCTCTTCTGCAGGCTAAACATGCCCAGCTCTTTAAGCCGCTCCTCATAGGGCTTGTTCTCCAGACCCTTAATCATTTTAGTCTCCCTCCTCTGGACGCTTTCCAGCTTGTCAACATCTCCCTTCATCTGCGGTGCCCAAAATTGGACACAGTGTGATTCCAGGTGTGGTCTGACCAAGGCAGAATAGAATAAGGGGGAGCAGGACTTCCCTGGATCTAGACGCTATTCCCCTATTGATGCAGGACAGAATCCCATTGGCTTTTTTAGCAGCCGCATCACATTGTTGGCTCATGTTTAACTTGTTCCCCACGAGGACTCCAAGGTCTTTTTCGCACACACTGCTGTCAAGCCAGGCGTCCCCCATTCTGTATCTTTGATTTCCATTTTTTCTGCCGAAGTGGAGTATCTTGCATTTGTCCCTGTTGAACTTCATTTTGTTAGTTTCGGCCAATCATCTCTCTAGTCTGTCAAGATCGTTTTGAATTCTGCTCCTGTCTTCTGGAGTGTTAGCTATCCCTCCCAGTTTGGTGTCGTCTGCAAACTTGATGATCGTGCCTTCTAACCCTTCGTCTAAGTCGTTAATAAAGATGTTGAACAGAACCGGGCCCAGGACGGAGCCCTGCTTGTGGCACTCCACTTGTCACTTCTTTCCATGATGAAGACGACGCATTGGTGAGCACCCTTTGGGTTCGTTCGCTTAGCCAATTACAGATCCATCTAACCGTAGTTTTGTCTAGCCCACATTTTACTAGTTTGTTTGCCAGAAGGTCGTGGGGGACTTTGTCGAAGGCCTTACTGAAATCCAGGTACGCTACATCCACAGCATCCCAGGTGACAGTCGCGTTGACAGTCGCGTTGACGAAAAACAACAGGAAAAACTCAGCCGCTCTCAGGACCTCAAGACTGAACTTCAAAGACTCTGGCAGAAACCAGTGCAGGTGGTCCCGGTGGTGATGGGCACATTGGGTGCCGTGCCAAAAGATCTCAGCCGACATTTGGAAACAATAGACATTGACAAAATTACGATCTGCCAACTACAAAAGGCCACCCTACTGGGATCTGCGCTCATCATCCGGAAATACATCACACAGTCCTAAACACTTGGGAAGTGTTCGACTTGTGATTTTGTGATACGAAATCCAGCATGTCTATCTTGTTTGTTGTGTCATACAACGTCGTTGTGTCAATAATAATAATTTTATTTTTGTACCCCGCCTCCATCTCCCCGAAGGGACTCGGAGCGGCTTACATGGGGACAGGGCCGGCCCCACTCATGCGGCAGCTGACGCCGCCGCCTCGGGCGCAGGCCCGGGGGGGCGCCGTCAGGCTGGGCGGGAGGCGGGGCACCGCCCTGACGGTGCCCCGCCTCCCGCCCAGTGCGCCCTGGCCCGTCTGGCCTGCTAGAAAAGGCCAGACGGGCGAGCGGGGGTAACGTGGGAGGCGGGGCCAGCTCTGACGCCGCCCCCCCGCCCAGCGTGCCCTGGCCCCGCCTCCCACGCTGCGTGGGAGGCGGGGCCAGGGCACGGGGGGCGGGGCCAACTCTGGCCCCGCCCCCTCACTATTCGCCCTGGCCCCGCCTCCCACGCAGCGTGGGAGGCGGGGCCAGGGCACGCTGGGCGGGGCCAGGGCGCCGGTGGCGGGGGCGCTTTTCAGCGCCCCCGCTTTACATCAAAAAATATCTCCGGCCGGCCCTGCATGGGGACGAGCCCAATCAAGATAGTTAAAATATAAAATGTGAACATACTATGAACATACATGGTACATAGAAGTGCATCAACAATAACATCAGTATCAGAAGGCCATTTGGGAGGGGGATAATGGTTTTTGTCTAGGGTAACCCTTACAGTACCTATTCATCCACTCACGTTTGCATGTTTTCGAACTGCTAGGTTGGCAGAAGCTGGGGCTAACTGCGGGAGCTCACCCTGCTCCCCAGATTCGAACCACCGACCTCCCAGTCAGCAAGTTCAGCAGCTCAGTGGTTTAACCTGCTGCACCACTCCATAATGGAACAGTACATTGTGTTATATGAATATACACACACAGATTATTAGTATTATAGATACTTACAGATTATTAGTATTATTGTTATTTTACGTATCTATAGGTCATCCCCGGTTGCAAACGTCCGACTTGCAAACAACTGAGGGGCAAACCTCTGAGGATGCCTGCCATAGATGTGAGCGAAATGTCAGGAGAGAATGCTTCTGGAACACGGCCAGACAGCCCGGAAAACACACAACAACCTTGAAAGCCTTCGACAACATATATTATAATAGTACTATTCTCATTATTATACTATTTATTTTATTTAGTAGAAGCTCCTTCCTTGGAGGCATTTAAACAGAGGCTGGATGGCCATTTATCGAGGATGCTTTGATTGTGCTTTCCCTGCTTGCTTACTTACTTACTTACTTAGGCGATCCCTTGTAGGCCGAGGATGATGGTCCTCCAGTTGTGGGATCTTGGGGATGGATCTGCATCCACGTAGACAGTCCACGTTTTGCAGAAGTACAGCAGGGTTGGGAGGGGAATGGCTTTGTAAACAAGCACCTTGGTATCTCTGCTGATGTCCCGGTCATCAAACACTCTCTGCTTCATACGGAAAAATGCTGCACTCGCAGAGCTCAGGCGGTGTTGTATTTCAGTGTCATCTGTAGACAGTCCACGTTTCGCAGGCGTAGAGCAGGGTTGGGAGGGGAATGGCTTTGTAAACAAGCACCTTGGTATCTCTGCTGATGTCCTGGTCATCAAACACTCTCTGCTTCATACGGAAAAATGCTGCACTCGCAGAGCTCAGGCGGTGTTGTATTTCAGTGTCATCTGTAGACCGTCCACGTTTTGCAGGCATAGAGCAGGGCTGGGAAGGGAATGGCTTTGTAAACAAGCACCTTGGTCTCTCTATGGATGTCCCGATCCTCAAACACTCTCTGCTTCATTCGGAAAAATGCTGCACTCGCAGAGCTCAGGCGGTGTTGTATTTCAGTGTCATCTGTAGACCATCCACATTTCGCATGCGTAGAGCAGGGCTGGGAAGGGAATGGCTTTGTAAACAAGCACCTTGGTCTCTCTACGGATGTCCCAGTCATCAAACACTCTCTGCTTCATTCTGAAAAATGCTGCCCTCGCAGAGCTCAGGCGGTGTTGTATTTCAGTGTCATCTGTAGACCGTCCACGTTTTGCAGGCGTAGAGCAGGGCTGGGAAGGGAATGGCTTTGTAAACAAGCACCTTGGTCTCTCTATGGATGTCCCGATCCTCAAACACTCTCTGCTTCATTCGGAAAAATGCTGCACTCGCAGAGCTCAGGTGGTGTTGTATTTCAGTGTCATCTGTAGACCATCCATGTTTCGCAGGCATAGAGCAGGGTTGGGAGGACAATGGCTTTGTAAACAAGCACCTTGGTCTCTCTACGGATGTCCCGATCATCAAACACTCGCTGCTTCATTCGGGAAAATGCTGCACTTGCAGAGCTCAGGCGGTGTTGTATTTCAGTGTCGTCTGTAGACTTTTGTGGAGAGGTGGCTGCCAAGGGAGCGGAAATGGTCAGCGTTTTCTAATGTGACACCATTAAGCTGTATTCCTGGCTTTGCAGAGGGATTGGCTGGTGCCTGTTGGAAGAGCACTTTGGTTTTCTCAATGTTCAGTGAGAGGCCAAGCTTCTCATCTGCTTCTGCGAAGGTGTTTAGCGTGACTTGTAGGTCTTATTCTGAGTGCGCACAGAATACCTTGTCATCGGCATATTGGAATTCTATAACAGATGTTGTGGTGACCTTGGTTTTGGCTTTCAGTCTGCTGAGGTTAAATAGCTTGCCTTCTGTCCGATAGATTATTTCCACACCGGTGGGAAGGGTTGGGTTGGGACAATGGCAGGGTTGGGAGGACAGTGGCTTTGTAAACAAGCACCTTGGTCTCTCTACGGATGTCCCGATCCTCAAACACTCTCTGCTTCAGTCTGAAAAATGCTGCACTCGCAGAGCTCAGGCGGTGTTGTATTTCAGTGTCGATGTAGACTTTGCATCGCGGAAGGGTTGGGCTGGATGGCCTTTGGTAGTCCCTTCCAACTTGATGATTCTATGGTGAGACCCCTGAAGCCCTTCCTGGTCCCTTCCGACCATGCCCACCACTGGCTCAAGACCTTGGATCAATGCTATGAAACCCCAGGAGTTGTAGCTTTGGTGAGGCCCCAGCATTTCTGGGCAGAAGAGATTTCAATCTCGCAAAACTGCAGCTCCTGGGATTCCAGAACCCTGGCAATTCAAATCATGCCAGGCTGCATTCATTCTAGTGTTGGTGCATCAACGGACGAGTAGTCTCCTCCAAACCAGACCATATGTGCAAAGCCGGCCCTAGGTAATTTTCAAATGTAAGCAGCAAGGAAGGGGGCTGGTGCTTTGGGGAGGAAAGAAGCAGCGTTTCCCTCCCTCTATTTGCAGCTGGAATCTGGGCGCCTCAACTGCGCCCCCTAGAGGATGGCGCCTTCCGCAAATGCATAGTTCGCTTACCGCTTGAACCGCCCCTGCCTATGCGTTCCTGCTTCCCACCTTATCCTCACAACAGCCCTACGAGGCAGGCCAGGCTGACGGTAAGTGAGTCCTGACTCAGAGGATATTGTATCCGAAAGGAAAAGACTGAGATTCTCTGGCATGGCCGCTCGACCGGTCTGACCCACTTGCTCCCCACCTTCGATGGTGCTGCCCTATCTCCTTCGCCTACTGTTAAGAGCCTGGGTGTCGTTTTGGATTCGCAGCTGACAATGGAAGCTCAGGTCGCTGCTGCCAGCAAACAGGCCTTTTTCCACCTACGACAAGCGAGGCAACTGGCACCCTATCTATCTGATGAGGCTCTGGCAACGGTCATCCAGGCCACGGTCACGTCTAGGCTGGACTATTGCAACGCCCTGTATGTTGGCCTTCCGATGTCCACGACCCGAAAGCTCCGTATTGTTCAGAATGCGGCAGCCAGGCTACTCACAAGAACACCCATGAAATGCCACATCACACCAGTGCTGCAGCATCTGCATTGGCTTCCCACTGATGACCGTGGTCTATATAAAATGCTAGTTCTGACCTTTAAAACTCTTTACGGCCAGGGCCCATCGTACCTTAGGGACCGTCTCTCCGTCTCCCATCATCGGAGGTCGCAACGACCATCCCAACGAGACTTACTCTAGGTACCGGGTTCTAGAGAAGTGCACTTGGAAAGGACCAGGCGCAGAGCTTTTTCTCTTTCTGCCCCTGCCTTATGGAAGGCCTTGCCGCCCTAGATGAGAGCCATGCGTGAGTTGGGGCCTTTCACCCTCGCACTCAAGACCTGGCTCTTTACTAGAGCTTTTAATCTATGTTAATTTTATTAATCAATATTTGTATGTATGTATTTTTATCCTTTACAATTTTATCTTGTAAATCGCCTAGACCAGGGGTCCCCAAACTTTTTAAGCAAAGGGCCGGTCCACAATCCTTCAGACTGTGGAGGGGCCGAATTATCATTTGAAAAAATATATATACAAACAAATTCCTATGAATACTGCACATGTCTTCTTTGTAGTGCAACAACAACAACAACAACGAAAGAACAATACAATATTTAAAAATGAAAACAATTTTAACCAACATAAACCTATTAGGATTTCAATGGAAAGTGTGGGCCTGCTACTGGCCAATGAGATAGTCAAGTTAATTAGGATTGTTGTTGTTGTTGTGTGCCTTCAAGTCATTTCAGACTTTGGCCGAGCCTAAGTCTAAAATTAATTATTTATTTACTGCATTTATTTACTACATTTATATCCCGCCCTTCTCACCCCGAAGGGAACTCAGAGCAGCTATATGTACATACAATATATTATATTATTAGCTTAACACAATATTAGCATTATATATTACTATATTGAACTATACCACTATACCAGGGGTCCGGATGCGGCCCATCGAAGCCATTTATCCGGCCCCCCATGGCACAAGGGCAGAAGGAGGTTGGGCTAAATGACCTAAGGGGTCTCTTCTTCTCTTACAACCCTTATTATTGTTGTTATTATTATCAACACAACGACGTTGTATGACACAGCAAACAAGATAGACATGCTGGATTTCGTTTCGCAAAACCACAAGTCGAACACTTCCCAAGTGTCTAGGACTGTGTGATGTATTTTCTGATGATGTGTGCAGATCCCAGTAGGGTGGCCTTTTGCAGTTGGCAGATGGTGATTTTGTCAATGTCTATTGTTTCCAAATGCCGGCTGAGATCTTTTGGCACAGCACCCAGTGTGCCCATCACCACCGGGACCACCTGTACTGGTTTTATTATTATTATTATTATTATTATTAATTGCCTTTGTCCTGATGTCTTGCTCCTGGGCTGCAAGGACCAGGCCTTCTGTCTCCTTCTTCAGGGTCCCATTCGTGAGCCAGAGCCAGGTCTTCTATTATTATTATTATTATTATTATTATTATTATTATTATTATTATTATTATTAATTGCCTTTGTCCTGATGTCTTGCTCCTGGGCTGCAAGGACCAGGCCTTCTGTCTCCTTCTTCAGGGTCCCATTCGTGAGCCAGAGCCAGGTCTTCTCCTTATCAGGTTTTCCTTCAATTTTGTCAAGGAACTTTCCATGCAGTGTTTTGTTGTGCCAGCTGTCAGCTCTAGTTTGTAGTGCGGTTTTCTTGTACTGGTTATTATTATTATTATTATTATTATTATTATTATTATTATTATTATTATTATATGACACAGCAAACAAGATAGATATGCTGGATTTCATTTCACAAAATCACAAGTCGAACACTTCCCAAGTGTCTAGGACTGTGTGATGTATTTTCAGATGATGCGTGCAGATCCCAGTCGGGTGGCCTTTTGCAGTTGGCAGATCGTAATTTTGTCAATTATTATTATTATTATTATTTGAAACGCAACAAGATGAGTCCACAGCAAACATTTTTCTGGCTGTTGTATTGGATCACACGTCTGACACTTCCCAAGTGTCTAGGACTGTATAATGTATTGGTGAATAATGCAGGCAGATCAAAGTAAGGTGGCCTTCTGCAGCTGACAGGTGGTAATTTTGTCAGTGTCGATTGTGTTTAAGTGCAGGCCAAAGTCTTTAGGCACTGCAGCCAGTGTGCCGATCACCACTGGGACCACCTTGATTGGCTCGTGCCAGTCTTTGCAGTTCGATCTTTAAATCCTCATATTGTGTCACCTTTTCCAATTGTTTCTCCTCAATCTTGCTGTCCCCTGGGATTGCAACATCGACAATCCATACTTTGTCTTTTAATTGAGAATTATTATTATTATTATTATTATTAACATTGAGGCTGGGTGGCCATCTGTCAGGGGTGCTTTGCTTGTGCTTTCGGTGCACAAAGGCAGAAGGGGGTTGTACTCAATGGCCCAAAGGGTCTCTTCTAACCCTCTTTTTATTGTTGTTGTTATTATTGTTATTATTATTATTCATTATTATTATTATTGCTCGGCCGACTATAGTCCGGCCCTCCAACGGTCCGAAGGATCATGAACTGGCCCCCTGTTTAAAAAGTTTGGGGACCCCTGCACTATACTATTATATAATATGTAATATATAACATATAATTAATATTATTATATGGTATTACTATTAGTATTATATTGTATAACATAAGATTATTATCAATATTATATGTACATACAATATATTATATTATTAGCTTAACACAATATTAGCATTATATATTACTATATTGAACTATACCACTATACTATTATATAATATGTAATATATACCATATAATTAATATTATTATATGGTATTACTATTAGTATTATATTGTATAACATAAGATTATTATCAATATTATATGTACATACAATATGTTATATTATTAGCTTAACACAATATTAGCATTATATATTACTGTATTGAACTATACCACTATAGTATTATATAATATGTAATATATACCATATAATTAATATTATTATATGGTATTACTATTAGTATTATATTGTATAACATAAGATTATTATCAATATTATATGTACATACAATATGTTATATTATTAGCATAACACAATATTAGCATTATATATTACTGTATTGAACTATACCACTATACTATTATATAATATGTAATATATACCATATAATTAATATTATTATATGGTATTACTATTAGTATTATATTGTATAACATTATAATATTATTATCAATATTATATGTACATACAATATGTTATATTATTAGCATAACACAATATTAGCATTATATATTACTGTATTGAACTATACCACTATACTATTATATAATATGTAATATATACCATATAATTAATATTATTATATGGTATTACTATTAGTATTATATTGTATAACATAAGATTATTATCAATATTATATGTATATACAATATATTATATTATTAGCTTAACACAATATTAGCATTATATATTACTGTATTGAACTATACCACTATGCTATTCTATAATATGTAATATCTAACATACAATTAATATTATTATATGGTATTACTATTAGTATTATATTGTATAACATAAGATTATTATCAATATTATATGTATATACAATATATTATATTATTAGCTTAACACAATATTAGCATTATATATTACTGTATTGAACTATACCACTATGCTATTCTATAATATGTAATATCTAACATACAATTAATATTATTATATGGTATTACTATTAGTATTATATTGTATAACATAAGATTATTATCAATATTATATGTATATACAATATATTATATTATTAAAACTGATATAAAAATATTATATTATAAAACTGAGGGTAGGGGCCAGGTAAATGACCTTGGAGGGCCGCATCCGGCCCCCGGGCCTTAGTTTGGGGACCCCTGGCCTAGACCATCGTGGATGGAGGGCGATCAATAAGTAATTAAATGATGATGATGAAAAGAAAGGAAACGGGAGACGAAAGAAAAGAGAGGGAGTGAGGGAAGGAAGGAAGGAAAGAAGGCAGTGAAGGGAAAAGAGGGAGGAAGTGAAGAAGGGAGGAAGGAAAGCCCTTGTAGCCGCCCTGCAGACTAGGACACAAGGGAACAATGGCTTCAAACTACAGGAAAGGAGATTCCACCTGAACATCAGGAAGAACTTCCTCACTGTGAGAAGGGCTGTTCACAAGTGGAACTCTCTCCCCGGGGCCGTGGTGGAGGCTCCTTCTTTGGAGGCTTTGAAGCAGAGGCTGGATGGCCATCTGTCGGGGGTGCTTTGAATGCTATTTCCTGCTTCTTGACAGAGGGTTGGACTGGATGGCCCATGAGGTCTCTTCCAACTCTACTATTCTATAATTCTATGATTAATTTACACCATAAAACTGCCAGCAAAACACAAGGAAGGGAATGAGGAAGTACAGCCACTAGTGGACAGTGAAGCAACAGCTCCCCCTGTGGCCAGAATCGTGAAGCTGGAAAAATGTTAAAATGCCTCTGTGTCTGTCTATACTGTATGTTGTTTGTCTGTTGGCATTGAATGTTTGCCATATATGTGTTTGTTGTAATCCGCCCTGAGTCCCCTTCGGGGTGAGAAAGAGGGCGGAATATAAATACTGTAAATAAGTAAATAAATAAATAAGGCAGTGAAGGGAAAAGAGGGAGGAAGTGAAGAAGGGAGGAAGGAATGCCCTTGCAGCCGCCCGGTGTCCTGACGCCATTTATTCCCACATTGAGCAGCACACAACACAGCAGGGCCGCGGGGTCCCCTCCTCACGGTGACGGCACCCAAGACAACCACGTCCTAGCACACACCGGAGCAGCGGGTGGTGGGTGGGTGGGTGGGCGAGGGGGGCACAGCGGGGCTTCAGCACGGACACCCCACCCGACCACGGTCCAGGGAACGGCAGGCCGACGGAGTGGCCCCGGTCTCTGCAAAGCCCCGCGGAGGGGCCCCAGTGCACGGAGGAGACGGAGAACAAGGGCCGGGGGGTTGTGGGCCCCAACATCAGACAGCGAGGCTCAGAAGTCTTGGTCCCATCCGGAGAAGTCCTCCTCTGGCTCTTGCTGCGAAATGGAAAAGCGCTTGAAGTTGACGTAGGGAGAGCCCTGGAGAGACCGGGAAAGAGGAAACCAAAGCAGGTCATTTGCAAAAAGCCCACTCCTCGCTTACGATGAGAATTAGGGAGGGGGAATATTGTTCTGTTCAACATCTTTATTAACGACTTAGACGAAGGGTTAGAAGGCACGATCATCAAGTTTGCAGACGACACCAAACTGGGAGGGAGAGCCAACACTCCAGAAGACAGGAGCAGAATTCAAAACGATCTTGACAGACTAGAGAGATGATTGGCCGAAACGAACAAAATGAAGTTCAACAGGGACAAATGCAAGAGACTTCACTTCGGCAGAAAAAATGGAAATCAAAGAGACAGAATGGGGGACGATGCCTGGCTTGACAGCAGTGTGTGCGAAAAAGACCTTGGAGTCCTCGTGGGGAACAAGTTAAACATGAGCCAACAATGTGATGCGGCAGCTAAAAAAGCCAATGGGATTCTGTCCTGCATCAATAGGGGAATAGCGTCTAGATCCAGGGAAGTCCTGCTCCCCCTTATTCTATTCTGCCTTGGTCAGACCACACCTGGAATCACACTGTGTCCAATTTTGGGCACCACAGTTGAAGGGAGATGTTGACAAGCTGGAAAGCGTCCAGAGGAGGGAGATTAAAATGATTAAGGGTCTGGAGAACAAGCCCTATGAGGAGCGGCTTAAAGAGCTGGGCATGTTTAGCCTGCAGAAGAGAAGGCTGAGAGGAGACATGAGAGCCATGTACAAATACGTGAAGGGAAGTCATAGGGAAGAGGGAGGGAGCTTGTTTTCTGCTGCCCTGCAGACTAGGACGCAAGGGAACAATGGCTTCAAACTACAGGAAAGGAAGGAGATTCCACCTGAACATCAGGAAGAACTTCCTCACAGTGAGAAGGGCTGTTCGACAGTGGAACTCTCTCCCCGGGGCCGTGGTGGAGGCTCCTTCCTTGGAGGCTTTTAAGCAGAGGCTGGATGGCCATCTGTCGGGGGTGCTTTGAATGCGATTTCCTGCTTCTTAGCGGGGGGTTGGACTAGATGGCCCATGTGGTCTCTTCCAACTCTACTATTCTATGATTCTATGGAAGCGAAGACACTTCCACACTTGTCAGGAGGGCAACAAGAGACACAAGGAACCCCATCGTGCTTATCTGATGTCTTTGTTATGCTGCTTCAGATAGTTTGCTTCAAGGTAATTTTCAAGTAGAGGCGAACAGAATTTTGGCGCCCCCCCCCCCCCCACTGCCACATAATCCACATTGACTACTTTGAACTGGATTGTATGAGTCTACACCAGGGCTCCCCAAACTTTTAAAGCAGAGGGCCGGTCCACAATCCTTCAGATTGTGGAGGGGCCGAATTATCATTTGGAAAAAACAAAAACGAACAAATTCCTATGCACACTGCACATGTCTTATTTGTAGTACAAAACAACAACCATGAAAGAGCAATACAATATTTAAAAATGAAAACCATTTTAACCAACATAAGCCTATCAGGATTTCAATGGGAAGTGTGGGCCTGCTTCTGGCCAATGACACAGTCAAGTGAATTAGGATTGTTGTTGTTGTTGTGTGCCTTCAAGTCATTTCAGTCTTTGGGCGAGGCTAAGTCTAAAATTAAGTATTTATTTACTGCATTTATTTACTACTTTTATATCCCACCTTTTTCACCCCGAAGGGGACTCAGAGCAGCTGTATGTACATACAGTAGAGTCTCACTTATCCAACATTCACTTATCCAACATTCTGGATTATCCAACACATTTTTGTAGTCAATGTTTTCAATATATCGTGATTTTTGGGTGCTAAATTCATAAATACAGTAATTACTACATAGCATTACTGCGTATTGAACTACTTTTTCTGTCAAATTTGTTGTCTAACATGATGTTTTGGTGCTTAATTTGTAAAATCATAACCTAATTTAATGTTTAATAGGCTTTCCCTTAATGTCTCCTTATTATCCAACATATTCGCTTATCCAACATTCTGCCAGCCCGTTTATGTTGGATAAGTGAGACTCTACTGTACATCTCGTTTGCTGTGTCATCCTTTGTCTTTGTGTCAATAATAATAATAATAATACAGTAGAGTCCCACTTATCCAACACTCACTTATCCAACGTTCTGGATTATCCAACACATTTTTGTAGTCAATGTTTTCAATATATCGTGATTTTTGGGTGCTAAATTCATAAATACAGTAATTACTACGTAGCATTACTGCGTATTGAACTACTTTTTCTGTCAAATTTGTTGTCTAACATGATGTTTTGGTGCTTAATTTGTAAAATCATAACCTAATTCGATGTTTAATAGGCTTCTCCTTCATCTCTTCTTATTATCCAAAATATTTGCTTATCCAACGTTCTGCCGGCCCGTTTATGTTGGATAAGTGAAACTCTACTGTACAATATTTTATATTATTAGCATAGCACAATATTAGCATTATATTTTACTATAATGAACTATACCACTATATTGTAATATTATATATAACATATAATTAATATTATTATATGGTATTATTATGAGTATTATACTGTATAACATTATAATATTATCAATATTATATGTATATACAATATATTATATTATTAAAACTGATATTAAAATATCATATTATAAAACTGAGGGCGGGGGCCAGGTCAATGGCCTTGGAGGGCCGCATCCGGCCCCCGGGCCTTAGTTTGGGGACCCCTGGTCTACACTGTTATACAATCCAGTTCAAAGCAGATCACTTGGGGCCACAAACATGAAGGTCATCACTAGGGACTCTTCTACCAAACTGAGGGAGCTTTGTTGTCGAAGGCTTTCATGGCCGGGATCACAGGGTTGTTGTATGTCTTTCGGGCTGTGTGGCCATGTTCCAGAAGCATTCTCTCCTGACGTTTCGCCCACATCTATGGCAGGCATCCTCAGAGGTGGTGAGGTATGGAGAAAACTAAGCAAAGAGGTTAATATATATCTGTGGAAAGTCTAGGGTGAGAGAGACTAATTCAACCAGAGAAATCAGCCATAGCAGAGCATTTGATGAACCAGCCTGGACACAGAATACTATTTGAGAACACAAAAATGCTGGACCACTCCAACAACTATCATGTCAGACGACACAGAGAAGCCATTGAAATCCACAAGCATGTGGACAACTTCAACAGAAAGGAAGAAACCATGAAAATGAACAAAATCTGGCTACCAGTATTACAAAACTCCAAAATCAGAACAGTAAATAAAAAGCAATACTCTGAAAACAGAGGATTTCCAGACATGAATCAACCAAGGGCAGTTAACGACTCTAAACAAAGGATGCCCCAGAGGCAGGAAGAAGACAGCAGATAAGCTTTTCAATGCTAATTAAAGTGATTAACTACACAACATTCACACTGACCTCTCTCACCCTAGACTTTCCACAGATATATATTAACCTCTTTGCTTAGTTTTCTCCATACCTCACAACCTCTGAGGAGGCCTGCCATAGATGTGGGCGAAACGTCAGGAGAGAATGCTTCTGGAACATGGCCACACGGCCCGAAAGACATACAACAACCCTTCCTTTATCAGTTTTCCAACAGACCTCACAACCTCTGAGGATGCCTGCCATAGATGTGGGCGAAACGTCAGGAGAGAATGCTTCTGGAACATGGCCACACGGCCCGAAAGACATACAACAACCCTTCCTTTATCAGTTTTCCAACAGACCTCACAACCTCTGAGGATGCCTGCCATAGATGTGGGCGAAACGTCAGGAGAGAATGCTTCTGGAACATGGCCACACAGCCCGAAAGACATACAACAACCCTGAGGGAGCTTTCTTTGTCTATATGCTTTTTTACCTGTTTGAGCAGCACTGTGGTGGGGGCCTCGAGCTGACGCAGCGCCAGTTTCTTCCAGGAAAGGGAGCCGAACCACCTGCGGAAAGAGACAGGTGGGGGGCAAGATTGCGGAGATTTGTAAAAAAAAAAACACCATGACGTAATGCAGGGGTCCCCAAACTAAGGCCCGGGGGCCGGATGCGGCCCTCCAAGTTCATTTACCTGGCCCCCGCCCTCAGTTTTATAATATAATATTTTTATATCAGTTTTAATAATATATATTGTATATACATATAATATTGATAATATTATGTTATACAATATAATACTAATAGTAATACCATATAATAATATTAATTTTATGACTGTTTTTAATCATGTTGAAGTTTTACTGCTCGGTTTAATGTTTTATCTGATTTGTGCTGCCGTGTCTGGGCATGGCCCCATGTAAGCCGCCCCGAGTCCCTCCGGGGAGATGGGGCGGGATATAAGAATAAAATTATTATTATTATTATTATTATTATTATTGACACAACGATGTTGTATGACACAGCAAACAAGATAGACATGCTGGATTTCGTTTCACAAAATCACAAGTCGAACACTTCCCAAGTGTCTAGGACTCTGTGATTTATTTTCGGATGATGCGTGCAGATCCCAGCAGGGTGGCCTTTTGCAGTTGGCAGATCGTAATTTTGTCAATGTCTATTGTTTCCAAATGCCGGCTGAGATCTTTTGGCACGGCACCCAATGTGCCTATCACCACTGGGACCACCTGCACTGGTTTCTGCCAGAGTCTTTGAAGTTCAATCTTGAGGTCCTGAGAGCGGCTGAGTTTTTCCTGTTGTTTTTCATCGATGCGACTGTCACCTGGGATGGCGACATCAATGATCCAAACCTTGTTCTTTTCCACAACTGTGATATCTGGTGTGTTGTGTTCCAGAACTTTGTCAGTCTGGATTCGGAAGTCCCACAATATCTTTGCGTGTTCATTTTCCACGACCTTTGCAGGTTTGTGATCCCACCAGTTCTTTCCTGCTGGGAGGTGGTCCTTGAGGCATAAGTTCCAATGGATCATTTGGGCCACACAGTTGTGCCTCTGTTTGTAGTCTGTCTGTGCAATTTTCTTACAGCAGCTGAGGATATGATCAATGGTTTCGTCAGCTTCCTTGCACAGTCTGCATTTTGGGTCATCAGCTGATTTTTCGCTCTTGGCCTTAATCGCCTTTGTTCTGATGGCTTGCTCCTGGGCTGCAAGGATCAGGCCTTCTGTCTCCTTCTTCAGGGTCCCATTCGTGAGCCAGAGCCAGGTCTTCTCTTTATCAGCTTTTCCTTCAATTTTGTCAAGGAACTTTCCATGCAATGTTTTGTTGTGCCAGCTGTCAGCTCTAGTTTGTAGTGCAGTTTTCTTGTACTGATTCTTTGCTGTGCTTTGAGGAGTTTCTGATTTTTGACTTCAATTAAAGCAGGTTCTTCACTTTGCTTGACATATTCTGCCAGGGCATGTTCTTCTTTAACAGCTTGTTTGACTTGTAAGAGTCCTCTGCCCCCTGATCTTCTAGGCAGATATAGCCGGTCAACATCACTGCGAGGGTGCAGTGAGTGATGAATGGTCATGAGTTTTCTTGTTTTTCTGTCCAAATTGTCCAGTTCCATCTGTTATTATTATTATTATTATTATTATTATTATTATTATTATTATTATTATTATTATTATTTATTACATATTATATAATAGTATAGTGGTATAGTTCAATATAGTAATATATAATGCTAATGTTGTGTTATGTTAATAATATACAGTAGAGTCTCACTTATCCAACATAAACGGGCCGGCAGAATGTTGGATAAACGAATATGTTGGATAATAAGGAGGGATTAAGGAAAACCCTATTAAACATCAAGTTAGATTATGATTTTACAAATAAAGCACCAAAACATCATGTTAGACAACAAATTTGACAGAAAAAGTAATTCAATATGCAGTAATGCTATGTAGTAATTACTGTATTTACGAATTTAGCACCAAAATATCACAATGTATTGAAAACATTGACTACAAAAATGCGTTGGATAATCCAGAACGTTGGATAAGCGAATGTTGGATAAGTGAGACTCTACTGTAATATATTGTATGTACATACAGCTGCTCTGAGTCCCGTTCGGGGTGAGAAGGGTGGGATATAAATGTAGTAGATAAATAATTAATTTTAGACTTAGGCTCGGCCAAAGTCTGAAATGACTTGAAGTCACACAACAATAACAATCCTAATTAACTTGACTATCTCATTGGCCAGTAGCAGGCCCACACTTTCCATTGAAATCCTGATAGGTTTATGTTGGTTAAAATTGTTTTCATTTTTAAATATTGTATTGTTTTTTCGTTGTTGTTGTTGTTGCACTACAAATAAGACATGTGCAGTATGCATAGGAATTTGTTTTGTTTTTTTCAAATGATAATTCGGCCCCTCAACAGTCTGAAGGATTGTGGACCGGCCCTCTGCTTCAAAAGTTTGGGGACCCCTGATGTAATGGGTTGACTGGAAGGCATGTGTCGACAGCTGATTGGCTGAGCCAGCCAGGAGCCAGAATTCCGATTGGGCACTGTCTCTAGCTTGCTGCTGAGAGAAACAGTTTTACCTGCCACTTTCACCTCGGAGAGTGAAGAGAGTGCTGACTGGAAACAGTCAGGAAAGAACATGGCTGCCAACTCTCCGAAGCCTGATTATTTCTAAGGCAAATGAGGCATACAGTAGAGTCTCACTTATCCAAGCTTCACTTATCCAAGGTTCTGTATTATCCAAGGCAGTCTGCCTTTTAGTAGTCATTGTTTTTGTAATCAATGTTGCAATGCTTTGGTGCTAAATTCGTAAATACAGTAATTACTACATAACATTACTGTGTCTACGTGTCTAAGCTGGCATTTTCCCTTTGCCTCTTGGCTCGGCACACACAGCTCAACAGAGATAAGAAGGCACATTCCTTAGTCCGAAGGAAGTTCCGCCTCCAAGGCCAAAAATCATGTCTTATAGGTCACAGCAGGCTGTCAGTCAAACTGGCCTGCTGTTAACTGTTTCATTGCTGAAACACACACTTGCAAAACAGCAGAAACATTTGATTTACATTTCATATACACACAACCAAAATCCAACATATTGAACTGCTGTTTCTGTCAATTTCTTGTAAAACATGGTGTTTTGGTGCTTAATTTGTGAAATCATAATGTAATTTTATGTTTAATAGGCTTTTTTCTTAGTCCCTCCTTATTATCCAAGATTTTCGCTTATCCAAGGTTCTGCTGGCCCATTTATCTTGGATGAGTGAGACTCTACTGTATTTACAGACGGTGTAAAAGAACTGTTTGTTCCCTCTGTTCTCTGTAAGAATTCAGAGAGACTGCTGTATATATGGTTGCCCTGTTTGACCTTTTGAACTGAAGTAAAGTTACTGTTATTCGTTGAACAAAGCTGAGTGACACTTTATTATATTGCAGGGTATATTTTGGTTCAGAAACTGTGGTAAAGCTTCTGTTTATTTACATCCACAACCTCCAACAAAGATGGGGGTCGTAAGAGGAAGCCAGGACCTTTTTAATGCTTCTGAAAGTTTCTAAAGTATTGATGACATACCTGTGTTTCCGGATCCCGCGGATCCCGCTGCTGGTGTTGCCCAGTCTCTGCCCGGGTCGGCGCCTGTAATTAACCGGGGAAGAAGGGAGCAGAATATCAATTGCTTGGGCTTCTGTGACAGAATGCAGGTGCTGATCTTGAAAAGAAAGGACGGGGTCCAATTCTGGAAGACTGAGGAAGAGGAAGCTAAAAGTGCCTGCGTTTCAAATGTCCTGCCGTATGACTCATTTGGGACAAGCCAAAAGGCAGCAATGAAGTGCCTTCCATTTTGCAAATGACTCAATTCACAAATAATAAATTAGCACATTAAGAATAGGGAGGTCAGAGGTCTGTATTGCGAACGTGGCTCATAAAAGGCCCCTGGGGCTCAAAATATGGCTAAGCTGGGTCACAACATCCCATCATGAAAGGCGTTTTTAAGAAGAGCGGGCAAGGGGTCAGCAAAAGAGATCTAAAAGGCTCTCTCCGAACAAAGAAAAATCACAGCTCAATTTAAGGACGAGTGACATTATTGTCCCTCGCGTTTATTTATTTACAGTATTTATATTCCGCCCTTCTTTCTCACCCCGAAGGGGACTCAGGGCGGATTACAATGAACACATATATGGCAAACATTCAATGCCAATAGACAAACAACATTCAGTTTTAGACAGACACAAGAGGCATTTTTTTAACATCTTCCAGCTTCACGATTTCCGGCTGTACAGAACTGAGGGTGACAGGGAATGGAATCCCTTTTGAATCCCACCGCTGCCACCAAATTGTACAGAGGTGAGGTGTCTGACAGGAATGTGTGACAGAGATGGAATCCCTCTGATCCTACACACACACACAGATACCACCAATTAATAAAGATGTTTTATGAGAGATGATGTTAATTATTTGTTTGACTATCTTCTTCGCTGCCACCAATGGAGGAGACGTCAGGCAGAAGGCACTGGTTCTTTTAAGCTTTCTCTATTTGTTCCACTTTAGATGTTGATGTTGCTTAACTTAATATAAGAGTATGACAGAGGCTTGGTTAGAATAACATCAAAACAAGTTTATTGCAGGTACAGAGCTTGATGGTTTCATATAACTTGTTAAAGGCACTTCGCTTAATGGTTACAAACGGTTATGAGGTGGTCAAACTTTCAAAATATTTCTTTCTCTGGATTACACTAAACCCTGATCCTCCTGGATCCCCTGGGATTAATTTTCCCTAATCCACAGGCTCTATAAATGACCCTAAACAAGTCACCTAACTTGCCTAGTCTGGTCCAACTTAGATCTGACTCAAATCCTTCTATTTGAGCCAACCTGATTCTCCTCATAAGAATCAGATCCTCCACTGTGACTAGAAAATCACAGACTGCCTTGGGTTTTTAAATATTCCCCCTTTTCCTTTCCAAGCGGCGGTTGGCTCCGCCCCTGTTGCTAGGGTAACCTGTCTTAGCATTCTAAGATGGCTACCTTCCCCCACACATCATCAATTCAAATACTCACCATTTTAAACTTTAGCCAAACCTGACTGTTGAAACAAAATCAAATACACATGTCATCTATAAACAAAATATAATTATACACTTCTTCACACCGGCCACAGGGGGAGCTGTTGCTTCACCGTCCATTGGTGGCTGTTCTTCCTCTTCTTTTCCTCGTGAGCAGTTTTATGGTGTTGTAGATTAGTTAAATTAGCCTCCCGCATAAAGCGTACCTAAATTTCCCTAATTGACAGATGCAACTGTCTTTCGGGGCTGCTAGGTCAACAGCAAGCCGGGGCTTTTTTCTTTTTTTTTATGTTCGGAGGCTTAACCCGACCCGGGCTTCGAACTCATGACCTCTCGGTCAGTAGTGATTTATAGCAGCTGGTTACTAGCCAGCTGCGCCACAGCCCGGCCCCTGAATGGATCTAGCCTGGCGTTGTGTTTGTGCTCAGGACGAATGGCTGCCCAAGAAAGGAAACTGGGAATTGACTGTATTGCTGTTATTAGGAACGGGTGAATGCCCACTAAGCACAAGGGCCTGGGTTCTGAAAATGAATCTCTGGCTGAAAACAACTGTATTCAAATTGGGAACGGGCTTATCACATTTGATCCCATCCGAACCCACTCAACCCCTTTGGGCAAGGAGGGCCAAACGGAAAGCAACCTCCATTGGTCTATCAGTGTCCCTTTTGCTGCACCTTGGTTTCAAAACGGCACCGAAATTACTAAAGCAACGGTTGAGGGACATCGCCCTGGGAGAGCTCAGAGCTCGCTCAGATTCACCCTGTTCCCCTAGATCAGGGGTCCCCAAACTAAGGCCCGGGGGCCGGATGCGGCCCTCCGAGGTCATTTACCTGGCCCCTGCCCTTGGTTTTATAATATAATATAGTGTATATACATATAATATTGATAATAATATTATAATCTATATATATAAAAGAGTGATGGCATCACGGCAGTGGACAAAACAACAAAAGTAAACACCCCACAACCTCGAAAACTGACAGCACAACCCCTCATCCATGCCTTTAGGTTGATACAACAAAAAGAAAAATAAAGTCCTAATTAGAGGGAGAGGAATAATTGTTTTTATCCAATTGCTGCCAGTTAGAAGGCTATGCTCCGCTCACTTGGTCTCCTAGCAACCCACTCAGCCCAGGGGACCCTTTATCTTAACTACCACCAATGTATCTTAACTACCACTGTATTGAGGACAATACAGTAGAGTCTCACTTATCCAACATAAACGGGCCGGCAGAACGTTGGATAAGCGAATACGTTGGATAATAAGGAAGCATTAAGAAAAAGCCTATTAAACATCAAATTAGGTTATGATTTTACAAATTAAGCACCAAAACATCATGCTATACAACAAATTTGACAGAAAAAGTAGTTCAATACGCAGTAATGCTACGTAGTAACTACTGTATTTATGAATTTAGCACCAAAATATCACGATGTATTGAAAACATTGACTACAAAAATGCGTTGGATAATCCAGAATGTTGGATAAGCAAGTGTTGGATAAGTGAGACTCTACTGTACTTTATTTCCCATACCACCATACTTCGCCACAGCACAGCTAGTGTAATACAATATAACACTAATAATAATACCATATATATTCTATATTACATATAGTATTACTAATAATATTACAGTATAGTGGTATAGTTCAATATAGTAATATATAAAAGAGTGATGGCATCACAGTGACCCACAAAACAACAAAACTATAGGCCCCCCAACCTCGAAATTTGACAACACAACCCATCATCCACGCCTCTAGGTTGATACAACAAAAAGAAAAGAAAAATGAAGTCCTAATTAGAGAGAGAGGAATAATTGTTTTTATCCAATAGCTGCCAAAGGGATAAGCTCCACCCACTTGGTCTCCTAGCAACCTAATCAGCCCAGGGCCTCAGTTTCACTGTTTAGTTTAAATTAGAAATCATCAGAACATTAGAGACTCTTCTCTGGTTGCTTGAGAGTTTGTATTAATGCTATGACAGTCGACTCTCATTTAACCGGTACCCGAGGGGAGTGGTTGATGCTGGATAACGCAGAGTCATCTCTGGTTGTTTGAGAGTATGTATTAATACTATGACAGTCGACTCTCATTTAACCGGCACCCGCGGGGAGCGGTCGATGCCGGATAACTGAGAGTCATCTCTGGTTGCTTGAGAGTTTGTATTAATGCTATGACAGTCGACTCTCATTTAACCGGCACCCGTGGGGAGCAGTCGATGCCAGATAACTGAGAGTCGCCTCTGGTTGCTTGAGAGTTTGTATTAATGCTATGACAGTCGACTCTCATTTAACTGGCACCTGTGGGGAGCGGTCGATGTCGGATAACTGAGAGTCATCTCTGGTTGCTTGAGAGTTTGCTGCTAATCCACCTGGCCAACAAACAAATCCAAAAAGCCACAGCAACGCGTGGCCGGGCACAGCTAGTAGTAATATATAATGGTAATATTGTGCAATGCTAATAATATAATATATTGTATGTACATATAATTTGTAAGCCACTCTGAGTCCCCTTTGGGGTGAGAAGGGTGTGATACAAATGTAGTAAATAAATGCAGTAAATAAATAAATAATAAATACATACATTTTAGACTTAGGCTCGCCCAAAGTCTGAAATGACTTGAAGGCACACAACAACAACAACAACAACAACAACAACCCTAATTAACTTGACTATCTCATTGGCCAGAAGCAGGAGCACACTTCCCATTGAAATCCTGATAAATGTATGTTGGTTAAAATTGTTTTTATTTTTAAATATTGCATTGTTCTTTCATTGTTCTTGTTGTTGTTGTTTTTGCACTACAAATAAGACATGTGCAGTGTGCATCGGAATTTGCTTGTATTTTTTTTTTTCAAATGATAATCTGGCCCCACAACAGTCTGAAGGATTGTGGACCGGCCCTCCGCTTAAAAAGTTTGAGGACCCCTGACCTAGATCCTTGAACTTACCATACACTGAGCCATTGAAGTCACATACTGTAATTATCTTAACAGTCTCACAGTGCCTAATTAGCAACGACTCTTCACAAAAGCGAGACTAAATGTACTTCCATCAGAGCTGCTAAATGGCAGACTATCTGGCACCCCCTACTCCCAAAGATTATGCCCGTGCGGTGGATATGGAATCATTAGAACACATCTTGTTGCAGTGCCGCTATTACTCAGCTCAACGTGGCCAACTCTTATACCCAATCCTGACCCGATTGTCTGACCATTCCCCCCAATCTTTTGGATGACAAGCACCACGGAGTGACCCTCACGGTGGCAAAGTTCTTTGCAGTGGCAGCAAGACTGACAAAGAGCCTAGTCTCCGATCAGGGTATTACCCGACACTGTGTAGAATGTGTCTGTTTGTTTATTTACCCGGCTACGAGGGATTTGTAAATTCCTGTATGCTATTTATTCAACAACGGTGGGTCCATGGACCATAAGAAAAGTTTATACTGAATTGCTTTGCTCACAACAATGTTTTTAGCAGTGTTTGTGGCTCTGAGTCTCTGTAAAGAGAAAAAAAAGTGGCATACAAATAATGGCAATAACGTGTTGTCGAAGGCTTTCATGGCCGGGATCACAGGGTTGTTGTATGTCTTTCGGGTTGTGTGGCCATGTTCCAGAAGCATTCTCTCCTGACGTTTCGCCCACATCTATGGCAGGCATCCTCACAACCTCTGAGGATGCCTGCCATAGATGTGGGCGAAACGTCAGGAGAGAATGCTTCTGGAACATGGCCACACAGCCCGAAAGACATACAACAACCCAATGGCAATAACAATGGGATTGTTCCAGGTGGAGTCTGACCAAAGCAGAAGAGGGTAGGACAATAGCTTCCCTTGATCCAAAACAGTTTTTCTCAAACTCTGCTCCTCCAGATGCTTTGGACTTCAGCTCCCACAATTCCTAATAGCTGGTAAGCTGGCTGGAATTTCTGGAAGTTGAAGTCCAAAGCACCTGGAGGAGCATAGTTTGAGAAACACTTATCTAGATCAGGCATGGGCAAACTTAGGCCCTCCAGGTGTTTTGGAATTCAGCTCCCACAATTGTGGGAGTTGAAGTCCAAAACACCTGGAGGGCCCAAGTTTGCCCATGCCTGATCTATAGAATTGAATCATGGTAGAAAAATTGGTGTAAAACTATATTAATTCAGCAGCGAAGATGCAAACAATGTCCCTGGCTTTCATTCAGAGTTCTTCTAGCTCCCAGTCAATTAGGTTCAATAGTACAAATCTGGTTTGTTTGCCTGTTTGTTTTACATCATCTTTACATTCTACCGATTGAATTTTTACATGATGTAGGGTTATTTTTTAGCTTTCCTTTTTGCCATTAGCAGTTCAGGCTCTGAGCCACAATCTGCTCCTGGTCTTCTTTTGGCAGAGATAGTGAAGCTTCTCCATCTTCTGTTTTTGCTTATGTTATCTACCTGATGTTATCTACCTGATGTCAATATTGCTCATGAGGCGATGTCCATATATATATCACTTTTTGGAACAAGCTACTACTCTCAGGATTCCACAGCAGATAAAGTGGGGTCAAAATAACATTATTTCTACAGTGTAGATACACTATATGATGGATGTCTTTTTAACAAACCAACTGTTGGCCTTGCAAGACTCAATGAGTCACTCTCCTTGTCCATACCTGATCTACTCCATCTACTCTGCTGGGCAGGAAGACACACTCCCAAGAAACATCACCCCCAGAGACCCCCAAAGAAGGAGATTCCCTCCAACTTCCTAGGCAGCCCGCTCTGCTGGCAAACAGATCTTACAATAAATACATGCAATATCAACATCCTAGAGTTGGAAGAGACCCAAAGGGCCATCCAGTCCAACCTCCTTCTGCTGGAAGGAAGGGACGACAGACCCCAGAGCCCGGCTCCACTTTTGTGGATCAGACCCACCTGCAAAGCTTGGCCACTAGAGAGCAGGCCGCCTCGCTGACAAAGGCGGGGAAGGAGAAGACACCGTCCATGATCTTGCTGTAGATCTTCTGAGGCTCCGCACTGTGGAAGGGGGGCCTGTGGGGAGGATAGCAGGAAAAGTAGGGAGATCAGGCCCTCCTCCCTTTGTATATCCATTCAGCAGAGGCTGGGAGGTGCATAGAATCCTAAAGGAGGGGCTCCCAAAGGCCATCCAGCCCAACCGCATTCTGACATGCAGGAAGATACCATCCAAGCCCACCTGCTTGCAAGGAAACTAATCATCTGTAAGACCTAAGGAGAAATCAGTTAACTCTCACTAACTTCCCCATATATTCCTGCTTTATATGCTTAAAGGGTATGTAACAGGGCAACTGGGCACTGACTCGCTGGGATGAGAACAGAAGGGTGTTGGATATCATCCTGGACTACACAAGTCTCATCTATTAGCTATGTAGTGGATAGGTTAGAATGAGGGAAACCTCTCTCTATATTCCATGCATGCCTAGATAGGCCATTGCTGGTTTCTCTCTTCCTTCCTGTTTACATCCACTACCTTCACCTTCTTGTTTTAGCAATGTGATCTTTCAGGGATGAGGTAACTTCCTCTATCTAGATTGGAATGTTAATTGCCCCAAAGGGTCGGACCATGCCGTCATAGCCATATCTCTTCCTCCTTTGTCTTCTGCATGAGAAGGACACATTTTGCCACTCTCCTGGCAAAATGTAGCTATTTAGATATCTTTGTTATTTTTACCTGCTTACCTTCCTTAGTGCTAGCTTAGACAGCTAGTTAGCTCCAAAACCTTTTCTATCCACAATGGATTTCTTTTTACCTCAATAAATGCTTTTTAAACTTTCAAGGAGACTTTGCAATCCTTTGCCATCCCCAGGAACAAAGGCTTCCCTAAACTCACCTCACTTAAGTTTCTGCTGCTTGTGAAGTGTGCTTCTGCCACTCTGCTATAGTTTGAGGAATCACCCCCGAAAGAGGGTTATTTTTGGAGTCTAACCGCTCATAGATTCCCAACAAGGGGCTTGCATGGGTGGGAAGCCAGAAGAGAAGGAAAGGAAGAGATAGGGATGCGGCACAAATTGGAGAACGTAGCCTGTGTTGCCTGCTCAAGGTGTTGACTATTAAGCTGAGCTGTGTCTCATTCCGTGTGGGGCACTTTTCTTGTTCACCCGGCAGGGTATTGTGATCAAATAAACCTATTGAACCATCTCCTTGTAGGTTTTTGAGGCCAAGTGATGATAGAAGGACACAGCAGTGCATCGTAACAGTCTTGTGATCAATAAGCTTTCTGTTGGGTGCCGTAATCACTTGGAGACCCTCAATACTGGGAATGGCAAGTCTTTGGGACCACTATAACTCACTGGAGGGGATGGAACGAAGCCCCAATCGGGGAGGGGGGTGATGGGGATACATATCCCTGACCCTCTTCCTTCCACAACTCTACTGATCCAGTCAGAAGCCATAGGGTCCAGTGGTCTCTCTACAACAGGAGACCCCTTGGTGCTCATGAGGGAGGGGGGAGAGCCGCACCTTCCCACCAGCATCTCGAAGATGAGCACCCCCAGGGTCCAGAAGTCCACGGAGAAGTCGTGGCCCTCGTGGCGCAGGATCTCGGGGGCCAGGTACTCCGGGGTCCCACAGAAGGAGTAGGTCTTCTCCCCCCGCTTCAGCGCCTTGGCAAAGCCAAAGTCCACCTGCAAAGGACGGAGGAGCAAGATGTGGCCGTGGGGTCACAAATGGCATTCTGCTGTTGTGAAAACACCATAATTACTCCATGACTGTTTGAGGCCAGAGAGAGGCGGCGGGGAGGACACAACGATAACGGCTGGACATCTGGGAAACTTCACTGGGAAAATGCGGATACGAACGGATGGGGAGAAAGGATGAGATTTGCTTTGAACTTAACTGTAATGAACTCAAGGGGAGGACGCCTTGGCTTAGGAGTAGAAAACCCAGCGTTTTCACATGCAAGGTTCATTAGCAAATATCGGGCTGTTCCCAAGGGCCTGGGATGGATATTAGAGGTATTATTTATTATTATTATTATTATTTTATTATGACACAGCCAACAAGATAGACATGCTGGATTTCGTATCACAAAATCACAAGTTGTTGTTATTATTATTATTATTATTATTATTATTATTATTATTTTATTATGACACAGCCAACAAGATAGATATGCTGGATTTCGTATCACAAAATCACAAGTAGTTATTATTATTATTATTATTATTATTATTATTATTATTATTTTATTATGACACAGCCAACAAGATAGACATGCTGGATTTCGTATCACAAAATCACAAGTAGTTATTATTATTATTATTATTATTATTATTATTATTTTATTATGACACAGCCAACAAGATAGACATGCTGGATTTCGTATCACAAAATCACAAGTAGTTATTATTATTATTATTATTATTATTATTATTATTTTATTATGACACAGCCAACAAGATAGATATGCTGGATTTCGTATCACAAAATCACAAGTAGTTATTATTATTATTATTATTATTATTATTATTATTATTATTATGACACAGCAAACAAGATAGATATGCTGGATTTCGTACCACAAAATCACAAGTTGTTGTTATTATTATTATTATTATTATTATTATTATTATTATTATTATTATTATATTATGACACAGCCAACAAGATAGATATGCTGGATTTCGTATCACAAAATCACAAGTTGTTATTATTATTATTATTATTATTATTATTATTATTATTATTATTTTATTATGACACAGCCAACAAGATAGATATGCTGGATTTTGTATCACAAAATCACAAGTTGTTATTATTATTATTATTATTATTATTATTATGACACAGCAAACAAGATAGACATGCTGGATTTCGTATCACAAAATCACAAGTAGTTATTATTATTATTATTATAATTATTATTTTATTATGACACAGCAAACAAGATAGACATGCTGGATTTCGTATCACAAAATCACAAGTTGTTATTATTATTATTATTATTATTATTATTATTTTATTATGACACAGCCAACAAGATAGATATGCTGGATTTTGTATCACAAAATCACAAGTTGTTATTATTATTATTATTATTATTATTATTATTATTATTATTATTATGACACAGCAAACAAGATAGATATGCTGGATTTCGTATCACAAAATCACAAGTTATTATTATTATTATTATTATTATTATTATTATTATTATTTTATTATGACACAGCAAACAAGATAGATATGCTGGATTTCGTATCACAAAATCACAAGTTGTTGTTATTATTATTATTATTATTATTATTATTATTATTATTATTATTATTATTATTATTATATTATGACACAGCCAACAAGATAGATATGCTGGATTTCGTATCACAAAATCACAAGTAGTTATTATTATTATTATTATTATTATTATTATTATTATTATTATTTTATTATGACACAGCAAACAAGATAGACATGCTGGATTTCGTATCACAAAATCACAAGTTGTTGTTATTATTATTATTATTATTATTATTATTATTATTATTATTATTATTTTATTATGACACAGCCAACAAGATAGATATGCTGGATTTCGTATCACAAAATCACAAGTTGTTATTATTATTATTATTATTATTATTATTATTATTATTATTATTATTTTATTATGACACAGCCAACAAGATAGATATGCTGGATTTCGTACCACAAAATCACAAGTTGTTGTTATTATTATTATTATTATTATTATTATTATGACACAGCAAACAAGATAGATATGCTGGATTTCGTATCACAAAATCACAAGTTGTTATTATTATTATTATTATTATTATTATTATTATTTTATTATGACACAGCAAACAAGATAGATATGCTGGATTTCGTATCACAAAATCACAAGTAGTTATTATTATTATTATTATTATTATTATTATTTTATTATGACACAGCAAACAAGATAGATATGCTGGATTTCGTATCACAAAATCACAAGTTATTATTATTATTATTATTATTATTATTTTATTATGACACAGCAAACAAGATAGATATGCTGGATTTCGTATCACAAAATCACAAGTTGTTATTATTATTATTATTATTATTATTATTATTATTGTATGACACAGCAAACAAGATAGACATGCTGGACTTCGTATCACAAAATCACAAGTCGAACTCTTCCCAAGTGTCTAGGACTGTGTGATGTATTTTTGGATGATGCGTGCAGATCCCAGCAGGGTGGCCTTTTGCAGTTGGCAGATCGTAATTTTGTCAATGTCTATTGTTTCCAAATGCCGGCTGAGATCTTTTGGCACGGCACCCAATGTGCCCATCACCACCGGGACCACCTGTACTGGTTTCTGCCAGAGTCTTTGCAGTTCAATCTTGAGGTCCTGAGAGCGGCTGAGTTTTTCCTGTTGTTTTTCGTCAATGCGACTGTCACCTGAGATGGCAACATCAATGATCCAAACCTTGTTCTTTTCCACAACTGTGATGTCTGGTGTGTTGTGTTCCAGAACTTTGTCGTCTGGATTCGGAAGTCCCGCAGTATCTTTGCGTGCTCATTTTCCAATACTTTTGCAGGTTTGTGATCCCACCAGTTCTTTGCTGCTGGGAGGTGGTACTTGAGGCATAAGTTCCAATGAATCAATTGGGCCACATAGTTGTGCCTCTGTTTGTAGTCTGTCTGTGCGATTTTCTTACAGCAGCTGAGGATATGATCCATGGTTTTGTCAGCTTCCTTGCACAGTCTGCATTTTGGGTCATCAGCTGATTTTTCTATCTTGGCCTGAATTGCCTTTGTCCTGATGTCTTGCTCCTGGGCTGCAAGGATCAGGCCTTCTGTCTCCTTCCTTCTTCAGGGTCCCATTCGTGAGCCAGAGCCAGGTCTTCTCCTTATCAGCTTTTCCTTCAATTTTGTCAAGGAACTTTCCATGAAATGTTTTGTTGTGCCAGCTGTCAGCTCTAGTTTGTAGTGTGGTTTTCTTATACTGGTTTTTTGTCTGCTGTGCTTTGAGGAGTTTCTGATTTTTGACTTCAATCAAAGCAGGTTCTTCACTTTGCTTTACATATTCTGGCAGGGCATGTTCTTCTTCTTTGACTGCTTGCTTTACTTGTAAGAGTCCTCTGCCACCCGATCTTCTAGGCAGATATAGCCGGTCAACATCACTGCGAGGGTGCAGTGAATGATGAATGGTCATGAGTTTTCTTGTTTTTCTGTCCAAATTGTCCAGTTCCACCTGTGTCCAGTTTATGATGCCATATTATTATTATTATTATTATTATTATTATTATTATTATTATTATTATTATTATCAGAAATACATTGCACAGTCCTAAACGCTTGGGAAGTGTTCAACTTGTGATTTTGTGATACGAAATCCAGCATATCTATCTTGTTTGCTGTGGCAGACTATGTTGTTGTGTCAATAATAATGTACATAACATCACAGCACACATGCACATGAGTCCAAGTGTCTGGGATTTGTCTCTGATTCGTGTCTGGGATTCAGCTTTTCCGAAGGGCTTGGGATATTAGAGATATTTTTGCAGAATGTGCGCACGTCTTTGCAGAAGGAGACGGATGCCTCACCAAACTACAAATCCCAAGATCCCATCACATTAAGTCAATGTAATTAAACTAGAGATGATGCCAATCAAAGAGAAGCTACTGAAGCAGAGATGACTGTATGATGCAGATCTGATGCCCACCCTGATTTTGGCCAGGTCATTGAGCCAATAAAGGTGAGCGAGCATTAGATTGGAGTGAATAGGGTTATCCTTACTAGCTTGACGTAGCCCTTGTCGTCCAGCATGAGGTTCTCCGGCTTCAGGTCCCGGTAGACGATGCCTTGGGAGTGGAGGTAGTCCAGGGCTTCGACCACGCAAGCCGAGCAGAAGACGGCCACCGGCTCCGAGAAGCAGCGTCTGTCGGGGAAGAAGAAGAAGAAAAGGACAACCCTAACTGTTTATCCATACCTCACAACCTCTGAGGATGCCTGCCATAGATGTGGGCGAAACGTCAGGAGAGAATGCTTCTGGAACATGGCCACACAGCCCGAAAGACATACAACAACCCAAAGGACAACTTGCTTTGCCAAGCATGGCTTGCAGGCAACGGTCCAACATCTCCCTCTTGTTCGTTGCCTCTTTGTAGATTATGGGCAACCATTCACCTGGTCTCCTGGAACCACAGAGTCGGAAGGGACCCCAAGAGGTGTTAATGTGGGATTTGTGTATTGGTAGTGTTTAAATGAAATTTGTGTCTTGCCTGTATTGCATACTGATTGCATCACCCAGAGTGTAACATAGTCTGGAAAGAGTTAATTACTAAGAAGCTGTGATGTCCTTGATGTGTGGCTGGAACCAGGGAGTGTCCAGACACAAGTGTGTGTGCATTGCTGATTGCATCAGTTCTGTTCTGTTCTGAGTTGAGTGCTGTCTGCTGAGAGTCAAGTCTGTCAGAGTAATGCGCGCAGCGTAGCAGCAGATGTATGATGTCAGTTGAGCGTCAGAGACGAAGTAAAAAGTATGTACAAAGTTTACTGAAAAAAACAAACAGACTTGCAGACAATGGACATAAGACTTTCAATCTAGACCAGGGGTCCTCAAACTTTTTAAGCCGAGGGCCAGTCCACAATCCTTCTGACTGTTGAGGGGCCGGATTATCATTTGAAAAAAAAATACAAACAAATTCCGATGCACACTGCACATGTCTTATTTGTAGTGCAAAAACAACAACAACAACAACAATGAAAGAACAATACAATATTTAAAAATAAAAATAATTTTAACCAACATACATTGATCAGGATTTCAATGGGAAGTGTGCTCCTTCTTCTGGCCAATGAGATAGTCAAGTTAATTAGGGTTGTTGTTGTTGTTGTTGTATGCATGCCTTCAAGTCATTTCAGACTGTGGGCTAGCCTAAGTCTAAAATTATTTATTTATTCATCTACTACATTTATTTATTACATTTATATCCCACCCTTCTCACCCCGAAGGGGACTCAGAGCAGCTGTATGTACATAGAATATATTATATTATTAGCATTGCACAATATTAGCATTATACTATATTGAACTATACCACTATACTGTAATATTATTAGTAATATTATATGTAATATAGAATATATAATTAATATTATTATATGGTATTATTATTAGTGTTATATTGTATTACATTATAATACTATTATCAGTATTATATGTATATACAATATATTATATTATAAAACTGAGGGCGGGGGCCGGGTAAATGACCTCGGAGGGCCGCATCTGGCCCCCGGGCCTTAGTTTGGGGACCTCTGATCTAGACAAACAGCACAGATCTTCTCAGCTGGCAGAAACAGATGTCATCTGATGCAATCAGCTATATACAAACACACTTGTAGTCTGGACACTCCTCTCTGGCTCCAGCCACATATCCAAGGTCAATACAGCTTCTTACCAAATTAACTCTTTACACACTATAGCATTTCCTGGATGATGCAATACATGCTAGACACAAATTTCATTTAAACACTACTAATACACAAATCCCACATTAACAAAGTCTTGTGTCCATTGTCTGATTGCATCAGTTCTGTTCTGTTCTGAGTCAAGTGCTGTCTGCTGAGAGTCAAGTCCTGTGTCCATGGTCTACAAGCTCGTTTGTCTTGATTATTACTGCTTACAGTAAAACTTGTATATAGTTTTACCATCGGCTCTGGTGTCTCTTCGTTCAGCGTCCCACTGACTCCATCCAACTACGGCTGCGCTGCTTAAATCACTCTGACAAGAGGCACCCTGCATTGTGCAGCACAGATGCAGCCCATTTCCTCGCCCCGTATCTCAACCCAACTGCCCCCAGAAACCTCCCCTTCCAAGGACTTTCCTGACCCAACAGCCCCCAACTCCAAGCCCATCATCCACCCCAGGGCCCCGATCCATACGCTTCACGCAGCTTGGCCCACAGCTCCCCTCCCTGGCAGAACTCCAGCAGCAGGTAGACGTGGCGACTGTCCCGGAAAGTGGCGAAGAGCCTGCAAGCGGAAGGAGACGGGGAATGAAGAAGACCCCCAGAAGACCCCCAGATTCCCCCTTTTGCAGCCCCTGCTTTCTAAGCCCCGACCATTCTCCTCCGTGCCCACGTTATGCCCCCCATTCTCCTCCCTTGAGCCCACCTCCCAAGCTGGTTCCAGCAGCAATGGGCTGCTTTTGATTCTTTATTCCAGTTAAAATTAAAATATATATCTATTCTTGAGATTGGGCTCTCCACTGTCCAAGGAATGGAGTTTCACCCTACACGGAATATCTAGTCCAACCCCCAGCAACACAGGAACAGCACAATCAAAGCATCCCTGACAGATGGCCATCCAGTCTCTGTTTAAAAGCCTCCAAGGAAGGAGCTTCCACCAGACGCTGAGGCAGAGAGTTCCACTGCTGAACAGCTCTTATTACAGTCAGGAAGTTCTTCCTGATGTTTAGGTGGAATCTCCTCTCCTTTCATTTGAACCCATGGCTCCAGGGCCGTAGCCAGAAAAAAAATTTTTTTGGGGGAGGTCGAAAATTTTGGGGAGGGGTTGAACCCCTAGCACCCCCCCCCCACCCCCGCTACAAACCTGTCAATATCTGCTTGAGATAGTAGTGCCTGGAGGGACTCTTAATGTTTTGCGTCTCATAGACTTAGCATGGGGATTTGGTTAACCCAGGGGTCCCCAAACTAAGGCCCGGGGGCCGGATGCGGCCCACCAAAGCCATTTATCCGGCCCCCACGGCACAAGGACTGAAGGGGGTTGGGCTAAATGACCCAAGGGGTCTCTTCTTCTCTTACAACCCTTATTATTATTATTACTATTATTATTATTATTATTATTATTATTATTATTATTATTATTATTATTAACATTAAGGCTGGGTGGCCATCTGTCAGGGGTGCTTTGCTTGTGCTTTCGGTGCACAAAGGCAGAAGGGGGTTGGACTCAATGGCCCAAAGGGTCTCTTCCAACTCTCTTTTTATTATTATCGCTATTATTATTATTATTATTATTATTATTATTATTAACATTGAGGCTGGATGGCCATCTGTCAGGGGTGCTTTGCTTGTGCTTTCGGTGCACAAAGGCAGAAGGGGGTTGGACTCAATGGCCCAAAGGGTCTCTTCCAACTCTCTTTTTATTATTATCACTATTATTATTATTATTATTATTATTATTATTATTAACATTGAGGCTGGATGGCCATCTGTCAGGGGTGCTTTGCTTGTGCTTTTGGTCCACAGAGGCAGAAGAGGGTTGGACTCAATGGCCCAAGGGGTCTCTTCCAACCCTCTTTATTATAAGTATTATTATTTATTATTATTAACATTGAGGCTGGGTGGCCATCTGTCAGGGGTGCTTTGTTTGTACTTTTGGTGCACAAAGGCAGAAGGGGATTTGACTCAATGGCCCAAAGGGTCTCTTCCAACCCTCTTTTTTATTATTATTGCTATTATTATTATTATTATTATTATTATTATTATTATTATTAACATTGAGGCTGGGTGACCATCTGTCAGGGGTGCTTTGCTTGTGCTTTCGGTGCACAGAGGTAGAAGGGGATTGGACTCAATTGCCCAAAGGGTCTCTTCCAACTCTCTTTTTATTATTATCGCTATTATTATTATTATTATTATTATTATTATTATTATTATTAACATTGAGGCTGGATGGCCATCTGTCAGGGGTGCTTTGCTTGTGCTTTTGGTCCACAGAGGCAGAAGAGGGTTGGACTCAATGGCCCAAGGGGTCTCTTCCAACCCTCTTTATTATAAGTATTATTATTTATTATTATTAACATTGAGGCTGGGTGCCATCTGTCAGGGGTGCTTTGCTTGTGCTTTCGGTGCACAAAGGCAGAAGGGGGTTGGACTCAATGGCCCAAAGGGTCTCTTCCAACTCTCTTTTTATTATTATCACTATTATTATTATTATTATTATTATTATTATTATTATTAACATTGAGGCTGGATGGCCATCTGTCAGGGGTGCTTTGCTTGTGCTTTCGGTGCACAAAGGCAGAAGGGGGTTGGACTCAATGGCCCAAAGGGTCTCTTCCAACTCTCTTTTTATTATTATCACTATTATTATTATTATTATTATTATTATTATTATTATTATTATTAACATTGAGGCTGGATGGCCATCTGTCAGGGGTGCTTTGCTTGTGCTTTCGGTGCACAAAGGCAGAAGGGGGTTGGACTCAATGGCCCAAAGGGTCTCTTCCAACTCTCTTTTTTATTATTTTTGCTGCTATTATTATTATTATTATTATTATTATTATTATTATTATTGCTAGGTGGCCAACTATAGTCCGGCCCTCCAATGGTCCAAAGGATTGTGAACTGGCCCCCTGTTTAAAAAGTTTGGGGACCCCTGGGTTAACCAGTTAAAATTCATGAGTAAACCAGGGTTTTTTTTATAACCTGAAAAATTTAGGGGGGGGGGGGTTGAACCCTGAACCCCTAACCCCCCCCCCCCCCTTGTTACAGGCCTGCATGGCTCCATTGAGTCCTAGTTTCCAGGAGAGCAAAAAACAAGCCCGCTCCCTCTTCCTTAGGACCCCCTTTCACATGGTTATCCATGGCCCTCATGTCTCCTCTCAACCTTCTTTTCTGTAGGCTAAACAGATCCATTTCTTTAAGACGCTCCTCAGAGGGATTATTCATGGTCTCCAAAACTTTGATCCTTTTAATCACCCTCTTCCTCTGGACACCTTATTAGAGTCAATATATGTCTTAAATGGCTTTGCCCAGAACTGGACACAGTATTCTAGGTGAGGTCTGACCAAAGCAGAAGAGAGAGGAACCATGGCTACCCTTTATTTTGACACTAGACTCCTTCTGATGCAGCCCAAAATCCCATTGGCCTCGTTAGCTGCTGCATCACACTGTTGGCTCATGTTCACCTCGTTCTCCACTGGAGAAGAGAAGACGGAGAGAAGGGGGCATGAGAGGGGTCCCATTGAGGAGGAATCTGCGAAGGTCATTTTGAATCCTGATCCTGTCCTCTGGAGGATCAGCTCTCCCTCCCAATTTGGTCCCACCTGCAGACTTGATCCACCTGGTCTCTAAACCTTCATCCAAAGGTAAAGGTAAAGCTTTTCCCCTGATGTTAAGTCCAGTCGTGACCGACTCTGGGGGTTGGTGCTCATCTCCATTTCTAAGCCAAAGAGCCGGCGTTGTCCGTAGACACCTCCAAGGTCATGTGGCCCCTGGCATGACTGCATGGAGTGCCGATACCTTTCCACCGGAGTGGTACCTATTGATCTACTCACATGCGTATGTTTTCGAACTGCTAGGTTGGCAGAAGCTGGAGCTAACACCGGGTGCTCACTCTGCTCCCATGATTTGAACCTGGGACCTTTTGGTCTGCAAGTTCAGCAGCTCAGTGCTTTAACACACTTCGCCACCGGGGCTCCATAACTAAACAAGTTAGGTCATTGGTATCACTTGTGCCAAAGTAAGTGTGGAAGGTGGGGAAGATCCTCAGCCATTGGTCAATTCTAGATAAGCCGAGATATAAATTATTTGTTTGCTACGCATATGTTGTGACGGCCAATTTCAAGGTGTGGACTTACAAAATGTGGGTACCTACGGCTGTTTTTGTTGGATTATGGATGTATGTGTATGAAATGTAAATCAAGTGTTTTCTGCTGTTTTGCAAGAGTGTGTGTTTTCAGCAATGAAACAGTTAACAGCAGGCTAGTTTTGACTGACAGCCTGTTGTGACTGCTATGACCTATCAGGCATGATATCAGACTATCAGACTGCTATGACCTATCAGGCATGATAGGTCACGCCGCCCTGAGTCCCTTCGGGTGAGAAGGGCGGGATATAAATGTTGGAAATAAATCATAAATTTCCGGCTTTGGAGGTCGTAACTTCCTTCGGACTGAGGAATGTGCTTTCTTATCTCTGTGTGTGTTGAGCTGGTGCTTGCTGAGGCGAGAGGCTGAAGAGAAATGCCAGCTCAGAGCGATGGCTTTTGCTATACTTTGTAAATACGTATTATAGATATTAAATAAATGTTTGGACTTTAGACTAGAGATGTCTTTGAGTCTGACATTGAACAGAGGAATTGGTGAGGCAGACGATTGCAACCATTTCATCAGGGTGCTGGTGTGCAGAGGATCGATGGTGTTTGAAGAAACCCACCCGGCTCGCACCCTGACATCCACTCTGACAGTTTTGCCTGATCACCAGCTGTGATAATAAAAGGCTTGTTTTATTGCTCTCTTGGAATTCTCTCCTTTACTTCTCCTCCGGGATAGTCTTCAACACAACAACAAACAACAACAACAACGACAGGGCCATTCCTGTTACTGACCGGACGATGAAGGGGCACCGGCTCTGGAGCAGGACCCGCTTCTCCATCAGCACGTGCTCCTGCTGCCGCTTCTGCACCACGTGGTCCTTGCGCAGGCGCTTCAGGGCAAAGAGGCGCTCGGCCGGCCCTTCCTCCGCGCATGTGCTCCGCACCTGAGGGCAGAACAGGAGGGGTGAAGGGGAGACGAGACCCTCCCCGGACCCCCAAGGAAGAGGCCACCCAAGGGAAGGCGCCGCCTGAGGCTCACCAGCTCGACGGAGCCGAACCCGCCGGTGCCCAGGACCACGGGCTGCCCCTTCCGCTCTCCCTCCTGGTAGTGGACGGGCTGCAGGTCCTGGAGCCGCAGCGGAGGAGGAGGAAGAGGAGGAAAGGTCCCCGAGGAAGGGGAGGAGGAAGAAGAAGAAGAAGGGGAGGCCACGCCATCCAGGGAGGAACCCCTGCAAGGAGAGGAGGAGACAAAGGGGGAGATGGGGGTCACTCTTGGCCACTCCACTGTCGTGCTTTGCAAAGATACTGTATGTGTGTTAACTGGAAAATCAAATGCATGAAACCGATTGGCTGGGGAATTGGTTTGCAACTGTTGCTGTCCTGCTGCTGGAGAACCGGTTTGAACAAGTTTCTATCTCTCTCTCGGGGAATTGGTTTGTAACTGTTGCTGTCCTGCTGCTGGAGAACCGGTTTGAACAGGTTTCTCTCTCTCTCGGGCAATTGGTTTGCAACTGTTGCTGTCCTGCTGCTGGAAAACCGGTTTGAACAGGTTTCTCTCTCTCTCTCTCTCTGGGAATTGGTTTGTAACTGTTGCTGTCCTGCTGCTGGAAAACCAGTTTGAACAGGTCTCTCTCTCTCTCTCTCTCTCTCTCTCTCTCTCTCTCTCTCTCTCTCTCGGGGAATTGATTTGTAACTGTTGCTGTCCTGCTGCTGGAGAACCGGTTTGAACAGCTTTCTCTGTGTGTGTGTGTGTGAGTCTACTGAGTCCTGGCTGGAAAGAAGATGGCTCTGTACTCAGAGAGGCCTGACTATTTCTGTAGCCTTGATTGCTGCTGATCTTCACTGAAGCAGATTTATGGACTAAGAAAGGACTATGTGTTGTCGAAGGTTTTCATGGCCGGGACCACAGGGTTGTTGTATGTCTTTGAGGCTGTGTGGCCATGTTCCAGAAGTATTCTCTCCTCATGTTTCACCCACATCTATGGCAGGCATCCTCAGAGGCTGTGAGGCATGGAGAGATTAGGCAAGGAAGGTAAATATATATCTACTAGCTGTGCCCGGCCACGCGTTGCTGTGGCAAAGTCTGATGGTCTGGGAAATAAAGTATTGAGGAATTGGTGGTAGTTAAGGTCAAGGGTAACGGTTTTCCCCAGACATTAAGTCCAGTCGTGTCTGACTCTGGGGGTTGGTGCTCATCTCCATTTCTAAGCCGAAGAGCCGGCGTTGTCCGTAGACTCCTCCAAGGTCATGTGGGATGACTACATGGAGCAGCGTTACCTTCCCGCCGGAGCAGTACCTATTGATGCACTCACATTTGCATGTTTTCGAACTTCTGGGTTGGCAGAAGCTGGGGCTAACAGTGGGGGCTCTCTCCGCTCCCCCAATTCAAACCTGCGGCCTTTCAGTCCAGAAGTTCAGCAGCTCAGCGCTTTAACACGCTGCGCCATCAGGGGATATTATTTCCTAAAGGTTGTGAATATACAATATTTCTGATTGGTTTTTTTTTGTTTGTTGGAGGCAAGTATGAATGCTGCAATTAGGAAAAATAATTAGGATGTAATGGCCTTGCAGCTTTAAAGCCTGGCTGTTTCCTCCCTGAGTGAATTTTTTGTTGGGAGGTGTTAGCTGGCCCTGATTGTTTCCTGTCTGGAATTCCCTTGTTTTCAGAGTGGTGTTGTTTGCGATATTTTATGTGCTTCTACTGTCTGTGGCCCTGAGAAAACAGGATTTGCCAGACTTTGATGATGGGAATACTTTGTTGGGAGGTGTTAGCTGGACCTGATTGTTTCCTGTGTGGAATTCCCCTGTTTATTTACTGTCCTGGTTTTAGAGATTATATTGTTCTGCATTATTCTATCCCAGTAATTATTTCATATTAAAGAAGAATCTCACTTATCCAACATTCGCTTATACAATGTTCTGGATTATCCAACGCAGTCTGCCTTTTCATAATCAATGTTTTTGTAGTCAGTGTTTTAAATTCATTGTGATATTTTAGTGGTAAATTTGTAAATACAGTACAGTAGAGTCTCACTTATCCAACATAAACGGGCCGGCAGAACGTTGGATAAGCGAATATGTTGGATAATGAGGAATTAAGGATAACCCTATTAAACATCAAATTAAGTTATGATTTTACAAATTAAGCACCAAAACATCATGTCAGACAACAAATTTGTCAGAAAAAGTAGTTCAGTACACAGTAATGCTATGTAGTAATTACTGTATTTATGAATTTAGCACCAAAATATCATGATATATTGAAAGCATTGACTACAAAAATGCGTTGGATAATCCAGAACGTTGGATAAGCGAATGTTGGATAAGTGAGACTCTACTGTAAATACTACATAGCATTACTGCGCATGGAACTACCTTTTCTGTCAAATTTGTTGTATAATATGATGTTTTGGTGCTTAATTTGTATAACAATTACCTAATTTGATGTTTAATTGGCTTTTCCTGAATCCCTTCTTATTATCCAACATATTCACTTATCCTGCCAGCCTGTTTACGTTGGATAGGTGAGACTCTACTGTATATTTCTAATCTTATATTATCTGCTCAGAACTGGATTATATAAGGCCTCTTTTGCACAGCTGGATAAAATGCACACTGAAGTGGATTATATGGTAGTGAGGAGTCAAGATAATCCAGTGCAAAGCAGATAATATACGATTATAAATGGGCTATATAGCTGTGTGGAAGGGCCTTGAGTCTACACTGCCATATAATCCAGTGCAAATTAGATAATCTGTGGAAGAAGCCTAAGTGAGGCCTAAGTCTGCCTGTCCCCTAACTGAAGCCTGGCTGTCCCTTGGTTGCTAGGCAACCAAGTGGGCAGAGATTAGCCCTCTAAACTGGCAGCAATTGGATAAAAACAATTATTGCTCTCCCTCTAATTAGGACTTTATTTTTCTTTTCTTTTTGTTGTATCAACCTTGAGGCGTGGATGATGGGTTGTGTTGTCAAATTTTGAGGTTGGGGGGCCTGTACTTTTGTTGTTTTGTGAATTGCCGTGATGCCATCACTCTTTTATATATATAGATGGAGAGTCCAGGGTGTGACAAGAGTTCTTTGTCAGTTGGAAGCCAGCGCTAATGTTTCAGAAAGGACTGCTTATGGTTGCTGATTTCTGGGGAATTGGTTTGTAACTGTTGCTGTCCTGCTGCTGGATAATTGGTTGAACAGGTTTTTCTCTCTCTGTGAGTCTACTGCATCCTGGCTGGAAAGAAGATGCCTCTGTACTCAGAGAGCCCTGACTATTTCTGAGGCCTTGTTTGCTGCTGATCTTCACTGAAGCAGATTTATGGACTAAGAAAGGACTGCTTATGGCTGCCGATTCCTGTAAGCGATCAGAGGGACTGTTGTAAATACCACTGTTCTGTTGATCTCGTGGACTTAGTAAAAGTTCCTGTGTTATTTGTTCTGCAAAGCTGAGTGCTGCGTCATCATTCTGCAGGATGACTCTGGGCTTACAGGCACACGTAAGAGCTTCCTTCTTTCATCTACAATCCACAACATCCACTACAAGCTCATTTCCCAAAGGATCGGGTAGCAAAAATACCGTATTTACGAGGGGTGTGCAAATCTTCGTTTCCAAACAAGTTGTTTCTAATTCGTAAGTTCTGTATATACATACTATCTTGGAAACACTTGGGAAACAATTTCCTTTCATTTTGTAATGACTATTGAAACATTTGTTTTATTGACCGCACAGGCCTGGTATTTACTCGAATCTAATACTTGTCTCTCTCTCCTTTTGGCTAAATGACCTGGCCAAAATTAAAGATTTGCATCATACGGTTGGTCCTCTTCGTGCTGCATCTGGAGCTCCTCTTTGAGGGGCATAATCTCTTATTTAAGGGCCAGGCTCAATGCTGTGCAATTTCGGGATTTGCAGTTTGTTAAGGCATCCATATTCTTTGGCGGAGAAGGCTCAAGACCTTGTTAAACTACAGCCCCCAGGATGCCACAGCAGTCAAAGTGGATTCATTCTACAGCATAGATGCATCTCACAACCTCTGAGGATGCCTGCCATAGATGTGGGTGAAACGTCAGGAGAGAATGCTTCTGGAACATGGCCATACAGTCCGGAAAACTCACAGCAACCTGATGCACCTTGTTTTTAAAAGAAGGAGTTATAAGCATGCAGCACCTGTAATGCACACCTTTTTTTGGCCAAATTACAAAGAGTGTACTCTTTTGCCTCTGCACATGATGTTCAGCAGCAAATTCTTTTTTTATTGGTTTCAGGATTTTGGAAATCCGCACCTCTGCTGTAGAAAAGCCCAAGTTGGGAGCCTTGGATTATAAAAATCATAAGAATCAATGAGTTGGAAGAGACCCCAAGGACCATCCCATTGGAGGTTGCCTTGGCAGTGGATTCCTGCACATGCCAAAGAGGGTTGGACTAGATGGCCCTTGGGGGTCCCAATGCCACAACTTCAGGCTGCCACCTCCTCATTTAAGGGCCTGGGCCATCAAGGGGGTTAGGCAGGTAAGGTGAGAGAACACACAGCCCCAGGTGCAATGCTGGTGCCCCCCATTCATGGCACAAATGGCCCCCCGCATGCTTCCTTGCTTGCTTGCTCGCACAATCTGTCAATTTGCTAAGAGCTCCTCAGAGTCTCCTTTTCATTCCTCCGCCTTCTATGATCTACGTTCTCCGCCCACGTTTGCTTCCCAAAGCAGGGAACAATGTTCAGCCGCAAACAAAGCAGGGAAGCCAAAGAAACACACACCTTTTCTGAATTTTTGGAAAACACATCCAACCCATTTGGGGGAGCAAGGGTCCCACTTTTGGAAAGAAACTAGTGGGCTTCTCTATTGTACACTGTAATGAAGTATGAATATTTGGTTTACAGATGTTATGTTTAATTGTGTGTTTGTGTTTTAAAAGGGTATTACAGTTATTGCATCTCAGCACTCAGAGGCTGGTTGCCATGGAGAAGTAGGCGGAGCCAACTGCCGGTTTGTTGAAGAAGTGCAGAGTTTAAAAAAGGGGGATTCAGTCTGTGCTCTGATGAGGCACAGGGAAGATTGATCCTAGGTTGAGGGGATCAAGGAGACTCAATTGTTCATTTTGAGTCGGTTTAAAATAAGTTTGGTGACTTATTTAATGTAATCTGTGTCCTGGTAAGGAACAAAGAATCTGTGATCGTATATCACAGGGTGACCGGTTTAAAAGTAGCAGAGGAAGAAGTTTTAACTACTTTAAGTAAAAGAAATGACACTTTAAGGAGTTTGACTCACGTCATTCTAGTATTGTAACTGTTAATAAAAGTGCCTCTAAGTGAGAAACAACATTGTTACTACTAAGCTCTGTGCCTGAATAAACTTGTTATTGGGTTGTTGTATGTCTTTCGGGCTGTGTGGCCATGTTCCAGAAGCATTCTCTCCTGACGTTTCGCCCACATCTATGGCAGGCATCCTCAGAGGTTGTGAGGTATGGATAAACTAAGTCAGGAAAGGAAAGAATATATATCTGTGTAGAGTCCAAGGTGTGGCAAGAGTTCTTTGTCACTGGGAGCCAGCATTAATGTTTCAGTTAATCACCCTAATTGGCACTGGAAATGTTTTGTCCCTTACCAAAGTCCCAGTAGCTGACACCCTCACACTAATCAAACAAAACTTCCCAGAAGACATCACAGCCCTGTTTCACCATTGCCTCACCACTAGCTACTTTCAGTGGGACACTGGATTCTATGAACAGAAGGATGGAGTGGCCATGGGGAGCCCTCTCAGCCCAGTAGTAGCAAATTTCTATATGGAATACTTTGAAAAACAGGCCCTAGAAACAGCACCAAAAAAGCCAACTGTTTGGTTCAGATACGTAGATGACACCTTCACAATTTGGAGCCATGGAGAGGAAGAACTCAGCAAGTTCCTGGACCATCTTAACAGCATCCACCCAAACATCCAATTCACCATGGAAAAAGAAAAGGAAGGAAAACTGCCATTTCTAGATGTTCTGGTCATCCGCAAACCCAATCAACAATTGGGCCACACAGTTTACAGAAAACCTACACATACAGATAGATACCTTCATAAAAACTCCAACCATCACCCAAGTCAAAAAAGGAGCACAATCAAAGCCCTGACAGACCGTGCACAAAGAATCTGCGAACCTCACCTCCTCCAAGGCGAAATCAACCACCTAAACTGGGCTCTACAGGCCAATGGATACTCCACCACGGACATCAGAAGAGCTGCAAGGCCAAGAACAAGCCATGAGAGTCAAGACAAAGATCCACCCAGAGGAAAGGTGTTCTTACCATACATCAAGGGAACTACTGACCGCATAGGGAAGCTGATGAAGAAGCACAACCTACAAACTATCTACAGACCCACGAAGAAAATCCAACAAATGCTACGGTCAGCGAAGGACAAGAGGGATCCTCTCTCTTCTGCAGGAGTCTACCGGATACCATGCAGCTGTGGACAAGTCTACATAGGGACCACCAAACGCAGCGCCCAAACAAGAGTCAAAGAACATGAAAGGCACTGCAGACTAATTCAACCAGAGAAATCAGCCATAGCAGAGCATTTGATGAACCAGCCTGGACACAGAATACTATTTGAGAACACAGAAATGCTGGACCACTCCAACAACTATCATGTCAGACTACACAGAGAAGCCATTGAAATCCACAAGCATGTGGACAACTTCAACAGAAAGGAAGAAACCATGAAAATGAACAAAATCTGGCTACCAGTATTACAAAACTCCAAAATCAAAACAGTAGATGGGAACCAACACAATGAGGACTTGACTGAACAAAGGATGCCCCCAGGCAAGGGACAAAACATTTCCAGTGCCAATTAGGGTGATTAACTGAAACATTAATGCTGGCTCCCAGTGACAAAGAACTCTTGCCACACCTTGGACTCTACACAGATATATATTCTTTCCTTTCCTGACTTAGTTTATCCATACCTCACAACCTCTGAGGATGCCTGCCATAGATGTGGGCGAAACGTCAGGAGAGAATGCTTCTGGAACATGGCCACACAGCCCGAAAGACATACAACAACCCTGTGATTCTGGCCATGAAAGCCTTCGACAACACAAACTTGTTATTGTTCCTCCAACATCTAAGCCTCTGTCGCATATATTATAAACCAAGTTGCGTTACCATCTAAAGTGAATAAGAAGAAGGATTTTTTTAAAAGGTCTCCTCTCTGAGTCTTTGGTGGTTGCATCTTACAAATTGCTGGCAGTGGTGGGATAAAAAGATTTCCCCTGCCTGAAAGAACCTTAGTCGTTCTTAGTCCTTTACAAATTGGCGGCAGTCGTTATAAATTCCTTACATACACATATAGCAATTGCGAAGGATTGTGGCTACATTCAGGAGGAAGCACGACTGCATCGCAAGTGCCATTGCGCATTCAGGTGGGGAGGAGGGTTGCCATCTCTTCCCATCCTTCTTTCTCATTCAGGATTTCCCTTTCTGCGTCTTTCAGTGCGTCCTCCCCTCCTATGCTGCTTCTTACACTACGGCAATTGTGCATTGTGCCACTCTGCATGTGTGTTGCACTCAGGGCCGGCACAAGGTAATTTTCAAGTGTAGGCGAACAGAAATTTGGCACACACATCCCCCCCCCAACCAATCACTGAAAAATAAAAGCATTGGATAAGCAAAAATGTTGGATGATAAGGAGGGATTAAGGAACAGCCTAAATAAAGAACAAAACTATGAAATCAGGGGAAATCCAGACAGGAAACAGTCAGGGCCAGCTAACACCTCCCAACCATGGATGCCCCCAGGGAGGAAGCAGCCAGGCCTTGAATCTGCAAGGCCATTAAATGCTAATCAAGCTGGCCAATTGCAACGTTCACACTAGACTCAAACAGACAAGAGCTCTTTCTCCCACCCTGGACTTTCCACAGATATATAAACCCCACTTACCTAGCTTCCAACAGAACTCAGAACCTCTGAGGATGCCTGCCATAGATGTGGGTGAAATGTCAGGAGAGAATGCTTCTGGAACATGGCCAGGCAGCCCGGAGACCTGGCCTCAAGGAAGGGGCGAGAAGAAAGGCTTTCGCCACTTTGGGGAGCAGAGAAGCGGAGTTTCTCTGTCTGCAAAGTGGGGAACGTCTTCCTTGCGGAGGCAGGCGCGGAGGCAGGAGTTGCCTCAACAGCGCCCCCTACAGGATGGCACCAAAGGCAACTGCCTAGTTTGCCTCGCGGTTGAACCGCCCCTGGTCGCACTATCTTGCTATTCTGCAAGTTGCACAGCACCTTGCAATGGCATTGGTCCTTTACGCTACGATTGACTGAGATTGCCTGGTTGCTTTTGTGTCTCTCTATGTGTGTGTCCATATATGAATATGCCACGCTTGCTCTGGCCTTGACCTTCCCTTTGCAGCCTGGCTCCCTTGCTTGAGCCACCTGGACACTGGGCCTCTGCAAGGCATGATCTGTGTATGCCAACTGGTCAATGTGGTAGCCACCTCAATCTATTAGGATAGATGGGTAAGAATTATTATTATTATTATTATTATTATTATTATTATTATTATTATTATTGGGTTGTTGTGCATTTTCTGGGCAGTATGGCCATGTTCTGGAAGCATTCTCTCCTGACGTTTTGCCACATCACAACCTCTGCGGATGCCTGCCATAGATGTGGGCAAAATGTCAGGAGAGAATGCTTCTGGAACATGGCCAGACAGCCCGGAAAATGCACAACAACCCAGTGATTCCAGCCATGAAAGGCTTTGACAACAAATCATCATCATCATCATCATCATCATTATTGGAATTGGGATCCAAAGCATTTGGAAATTCGTAGAACCAAAGAGCTGGAAGGGACCCCTAAAGGTCATCTAGTCCAGCTTCTGTCCAGGCAGCTATTTCAGTACAGTATTTCCCAAGGATGGAAGGAATGACCCTTCTTTGGGGAGCCTTCTCAGTATTTCCCCAGGATGTAATGCAAGATCCTTTTGGGGGGGTCTTCTCTGTCTCAGACCCAAAAGAAACCTCAAAAGTGCCCGACCCTTCTCCCTTGTTGCAATGGGAAGCACAGAAGATTGATCACTGACCGTCTGGAGTCGGGGAGGGTCTCTTGCGTGGTCCCTTCCCTGCGGGAAAGAAGAGGAAAGGAGGGGGAAATAGGTCAAGCAAAGCTTTATCAGATATTTCTTCAACCTGAAGCAGAGTTATACATCTGACCCAAACCTAACTTCAGGGTTTCATTCATCACTGTATCTGTACTTAAAGTAACCCAGTATGTTACCTCAAAATAGTATATTTGAAAACTCCCACAAGCTTTCCCTCCCATTATGTAGACACAAAGAACCAAGCACCCCATATTTCCAGGGTCAATGGAAGGTCCATCCAGCACCAGATCCCACCTCAATAATGCCAAAATGACCACCTTTTGTTTATTGCGCCAAATTGCTATGTGTGTGTGTGTAAAGAAATCCTTGCAAGATGTTTGCAAGAGATCTCTGCAAAAGGAGAGCTGAGCTCTTTTTGCAGAGGCTAGCCACGCCTAAAACAACAATGTATCTGTTTGCTGGCAGATGGCTGGTTTTGTTAGTTGGAATTTGAGCTTGCTGGGAGAGCACAGAAAAAGACAGGCTCTCTATATAGCTACGGTCAAGTAGCTGATTAAATATGCTATGCTGTATATATATTGAATGCTGATTGATTAGTTATTGATCCTATGTGTGAAGAAGTGTATAATTATATTTTGTTTATAGATGATATGTGTATTTGATTTTGTTTAAACAGTCAGGTTTGGCTAAGTTTAAAATGGTGAGTATTTGAGTTGATGATGTATGGGGGAAGGTAGCCATCTTAAGGCAGGTTACCATAGCAACAGGGGCAGAGCCAACCGCCGCTTGGAAAGGAAAAGGGGGAATGTTTTAAAACCCAGGCAGTCTGTGATTTCCATTCACAGGGAAGGAACTGATTCTTGTGTAGAGGATCAGGGTGGCTCAAATAGAAGAGTTTGAGTCAGGTCTAAAATAAAGAGAATTATTTTAGACAGTCTGTGATTTTCTAGTCACAGTGGAGGATCTGATTCTTGTGAGGAGAATCAGGTTGGCTCAAATAGAAGGATTTGAGTCAGATCTAAGTTGGACCAGACTAGGCAAGTTAGGTGACTTGTCTAAGGTCATTTATAGAGCCTGTGGATTAGGGAAAATTAATCCCAGGGAATCCAGGAGGATCAGGGTTTAGTGTAATCTAGAGAAAGAAATATTTTGAAAGTTTGACCACCTCATAACCGTTTGTAACCATTAAGCGAAGTGCCTTTAACAAGTTATATGAAACCATCAAGCTCTGTACCTGCAATAAACTTATTTTGATTTTATTCTAACCAAGCCTCTGTCATACTCTTATATTAAGTTAAGCAACATCAACATCTGAAGTAAAACAAATAGAAACAGCTTAAAAGAACCAGTGCCATCTGCCTGACGTCTCCTCCATTGGTGGCAGCGAAGAAGATAGTCAAACAAATAATTAATTAACATCATCTCTCATAAAACATCTTTATTAATTGGTGGTATCTGTGTGTGTGTGTAGGATCAGAGGGATTCCATCTCTGTCACGCATTCCTGTCAGACACCTCACCTCTGTACAATTTGGTGGCAGCGGTGGGATTCAAAAAGGATTCCATTCCCTGTCACCCTCAGTTCTGTACACTATGCAACTACAAGGACATTGTACGATTGCTGAACTGTTTATTTGTCTTCAACTCAACAAGTAAAGTTTCCTTTTGTTCTTTCAATTCCTCTGCCTGGTCTGAGTCTTTTGCACATGGTGTTAACTGGACGCTGCTGATTCCCCTGTACACTCACCTGGTAACATTGTTTAGTATGACCCATGCTGCTGGGGCCATGGAGGTGCTGGCAAAGCGGTCAGTAGATGACCGCTAGAGGCAAGAGGCCAGCTCTGTCCTTGCTCTAGGATTACTGTGGACCAGGATCAAAAGGCAGTCCATTGCTCTCTATGATGGGCTAGGATTGGAGACCCCTGCCCAGAAAACCCACTTGACCATCAGCATCTCCCCCCCCCCCCTGCCCCCCAAAAGAGGTCTCAGATACTTACGTCTCATGGACGCAGAGTGGGCTCAGCTCCTGGAAGTCTCTGCAAGGAGAAGACCATCATCATCATCATCAGTAATATAATAATAAGAACACCCAACACCTTTCTCCAAACTGGGAGTCAATAAAACTTGCAAATTCAGGCAAGTAAAATATAGCTAATATTAAAAGGCTAATATTAAAAAGGGTTTGGGCCAACTTGGGCCCTCTTTCCAGGTGTTTTAGACTTCAACTCCAACTGGCTCTTAGGGAATTGTTGGAGTTGAAGTCCAAAACACCTGGAAAGAGGGTCCAAGTTGGCCCATGCCTGCCCTAAAGCAATTAAATGCCCTTTTCTCCAAAACCTTTGGTTCTAAAAACCTGGCTTTGTTGCACTCTAGCTTTGAGACACCTTTTCAATCCAACACCACAACAGAATCCAGTAGCATTAACTACGGCAGTTTATTAAGAAAAGTGTGAACAAAGGGAAAAGGGCATTTCCTAAAAGAGCGCAGGAAAGAAACTATATAGTAGCAGGAGTCCATATACCAAAAGAGCAATAGTCCAAAAATTGCAAAGTAAATGAAGACAAGGAAGTCAGGATCACAGGCATAAATCCATAAGCATGAAAGCAGGAACTTTTCCCAAGGCAGAACTCTTTCAGGAACATAGGCAAACACAGGAAACTTGAATCATGAACTTGAGAGCTGAGACATGAATCTGAAGCTTTTGGCAATGCTGTCTGCTCTGAAAGACACCAAGTAAACAACACTTAATGGAGACTTAATTTAAGCCCAAACCCGACCAAAAAGCCATAGGATTATGCCTCACACACCTGGGTTTCAAGGATTTCTCACAGAGTCTCTCTGAACACCTAATTAATCTATCATTCACTCCCTTTGTGCCGTCGCACATGGGGCTATAACTCTTAGCGAAAGAGGCATGGACGTGACATCTTTCTCCAGGGCATTGCTTCTTGCCCTCCTTTAGGGAAACTGGAACTCCCAAGGACCAAAACACTGTAGATAACTCAAAACTGGTTTTATTGTTCACAAAAGGTTATCCCAATAAGCTGGAAGTTTCAAAGGGGTAAAGGAAAATATACGTTACAGTCTTTGGTTGTTTTAAGTCCAAGGAGCTCTGTAGCTGAGAAGCTTTTCCAGGTCCCTCTTTCTCAATGGCTGTGAATGACGGAGCAAACCTCAGCCTCAGTCCAAATGGCCTATGTTTGAAGACACAGTCTTCCTCTGTTGCCAAAGGACTGATTTGAAGGCGCTTGAGACTCCTCAATGTCGTCCAGGTTGGCCCTGAACATGAAGCATAAGTCTCAAGGGTAAGAACCTCAGAATTGGTGCTGAGAGGTAACTTAATCAAGGGCTTTTAGATCCAAGTCTCTCTCTCACGTCCATCTGGTAGAAAACTTGATGGTGGAATGAAAAAGGAAACACTGTCCTACTCCAGGAAGAGGTGGAGTCAAACAATTGAGCTGAGTGAGCAATATAACAGGTGCAAACAACATTGACAGCTACAAATAACTAATCAATCCAACTACATTTACAGGGTAAAAGCAAAATCAGGCATGATATAACAATTCAAATCTTGCAACTTACAGTTTGAAATATAGATGGTGCCACTTGCGCCGTCACACCCTTCATCCAGAGGCCTAATCTGATATTGCGGGAAAACTCCCCATCACTGAAGGCTGATTCCCAAGAGAAATGGACCTTTCACTGGTTTCCCTTTCCCCTGTTGCTAAGGAACGAACATTGGAATCCAAAACATCCCCTGTCTCACCTTCAAATGCCTGCACTTCTCGCTGATCTAAGGACTGCAATTTACCCTGATCACGCACAGATTCCTCAGCTGGAAACCCATCATCCCCCTCATCCTCTGAGAAATCCCCAGCCTCTTGCTGAGCCCCAAAAGGACTCTGGTATTAGCAAGGAACCCACTTGCCGAACCAGTTTTTGAATCCCCTTCAAAAAAGGGGTGAATCTTTGGGGCCTCGGGCCCTTTTCTGAGGCCAGGAATTGGGGAGTTGAAGTCCAAAATTCCCGGAGGGCCGGAATTTGTCCATGCATGGTGTAGATGAACCCTATGACTTATTTGTTTGCAAAACAGTGGCATCAATGCTACGGAGAGCCACAGGTGACGCAGCGCATGGACACCAAGGAGTGCCTCCTGTTGTGGTAATCTCTGAGTGGTTAGACTCAATTTAACCCTCTCTGGGGGAGATTCCTCCAAAATCAGCAGAGTAGCAAAAGCAAAGCTTTCAAATGCAACAGTTACTTATACGGGACGAGCAAAGAAAAGCCTTTGACCATTTAGTATTGCAATGGACTACAGAGTCCCAGTAAAAGTTCAGGTAAAAAGAACTCAATTGTGGATAGAAAGGCTTGGGAGCTGTCTAGTCTACTCTAGACTGGTTTCAAAGGAAAAATAACAAACATCTAAATAGTTACATCTTGCCAGGAGAGATGGCGAGATGCTTCTTGTTAGATAGAAGAACAAAGAGAGAAGAATGAACCAAAATGGTTCCAACCTCATGGTCCAGTTTATTGGGGCCATAAAACATTCTGACCAATGAGAAGTTAGTGTCCCTGGAGATTCACATTTCTACAAACTTCAAAGTAAGGGATGTGATGTACACAGGATAGAGTGAAACACAGTAAGGCCTGTCTAGGCATGCTTTGGAAACAGGGAAAGGATTCCCTCAGTCTAACTCTATCATCTATCTGACTACATCTAGACTTGAGTAGTCCAGGGTGATTCCCAACACCTCCATTGTCATAGAGGTTCAGTCAGTTTGCATGAGGAAGTGTGATGGCAAAGTATTTGATATCAGGGCTCGGGCTGTGGCGCAGGCTGGAGAGCAACTGCAATGAATCACTGCAACGAATCACTCTGACCAGGAGGTCATGAGTTCGAGGCCTGCTCGGAGCCTATGTTTGTTTGTCTCTGTTCTATGTTAAAAGGCATTGAATGTTTGCCTATATGTGTAATGTGATCCGCCCTGAGTCCCCTTCGAGGTGAGAAAGAAGGGCGGAATATAAATGTTGTAAATAAATAAATAAAACGCAACACCGGCAACAAGGAAGTTGACTCACTGTCCCCTTATGAACAACATAACAACCACAACAGATAAGTGGATCTGGTCTCGCTGATCAATCACTGGAGCCGATTCACGCCCCAGATGTTGAGCTTGTTCTGTTGTGTATTAATCCCTGTTAAACCTGCCAACACGTCCCCGTTTTCCTCACTAATAACGGCTTCCCACAGAGTCCTGTGCGTCAGATGGAGCCTACGGTTGACCTAGAAAATGCATTTGATATTTGATATTTCGTTCTTTATCTTGCATAACGCACTTTGGGTGGAGAGGCAGCGTTCCAAAGGCATTGTGGCTGGATGTTTGTGGCTGAATCCTTGTTCCACAATGACCCTTTGACTGGGAAGACTGGCCAGATGTAACCACAGCAGTATCTCTCCAGAGACCCTTTGCCTTTGCCGACCTTCCGCCTACTTCAAAAACCCGCCGACTTGTGAGTGACACTGTCTCATCCCAGGATTTGGGGCTCTGATGCTCCTAAAGCAGAAAGCGCCTAAAGCTTAATGCCGGCTTCCGTCTGTCAGGCTCAGGAATGTTGTTTGGAACATGCAGATGCCGGCTCTTCTGAGTCAATGCACCGGAATGGGCCAAGCAAGAGAACTGAAGCAAGCATTGGGTCCTGTATTCAGGAGATGCGCCGGATCCAGAGAATGCAATGCAAAATGTGGGTCTGTTCCAGGTCAGAGCAGCGATGGAGTGCACACTGGACAATAACTCTCTGTAACCACACATTTGGATCATAGCATCACAGAGTTTAAAGGGGTCCCCAAAGGCAATCCAGTCCACCCCTACTCTGCCTGGCAGGAAAATCACAATCAAAGCTCTCCCAACAGACAACCATCCAGCCTCTGCTTTTAAACCTCCAAAGGAGACTCCACTGCAACCCCAGGCAGCTATGAGGGTTGAATGAAAAGTAATGGCTCCACCCTCGTTACTTGGGTTTGGATGGGAATATTTTAATAAATCAAAGGCAGAAATAATCCTTAGAATGTGCTCTGTAACTACTACTATTCACTTTTCCACATCATCATAAGTTCATGATTCAACTATTCTCAAGTTTCCTGTCCTGGTTCCTGCCTTTTCCTCGGAAAGTTCTTGCTTTCGTGTTTATGGATTTATGTTTGAAGTACTCCTGTGGGTTGTGGCTCTCTTGATTTTGTGTACTTTGGCGTTCTTGGGTCAGTGCTATTTTGTTTTCCCAATTCTGCTGATCTCTTTCCACCCTCTTTTACTTGCTTTTTTCAATAAATATTTTTAGATAGAACTACTGGGCGCTGGTGTGGTGCTGGGGGAAAAGGTGTTCTCTGTGCTGTAGTGCAACAATTTTGCCCAGAACTGGACACAGGGTCAATATTATTATTATACACTTGGCCTCTCTAAACGAATTCAAGTCCCCAGGGCCAGACCAGCTACACCCAAGAGTACTGAAGGAACTAGCGGAAGTTATTTCAGAACCACTGGCAATTATCTTCGAGAGTTCTTGGAGAACGGGAGAAGTCCCAGCGGATTGGAGGAGGGCGAATGTGGTCCCTATTTATCTTCAAGAAGGGAAAAAAGAACGACCCAAACAATTACCGTCCGGTCAGCCTCACATCAATACCAGGCAAAATTCTGGAAAAGATCATTAAGGAAGTGGTCTGCGAACACTTAGAAACAAATGCGGTCATTGCTAATAGTCAACACGGATTTACCAAAAACAAGTCATGCCAGACTCATCTGATCTCTTTTTTCGATAGAGTTACGAGTTGGGTCGATACAGGGAATGCCGTGGATGTAGCGTGTCTGGATTTCAGTAAGGCCTTCGACAAAGTCCCCCACGACCTTCTGGCAAGGAAACTAGTAAAATGTGGGCTAGACAAAACTGGGAGGGAGAGCTAACACTCCAGAAGACAGGAGCAGAATTCAAAACGATCTTGACAGACTAGAGAGATGATTGGCCGAAACGAACAAAATGAAGTTCAACAGGGACAAATGCAAGATACTTCACTTCGGCAGAAAAAATGGAAATCGAAGATACAGAATGGGGGACGATGCCTGGCTTGACAGCAGTGTGTGCGAAAAAGACCTTGGAGTCCTCGTGGGGAGGAAGGGGAACATGAGCCAACAATGTGATGCGGCTGCTAAAAAAGCCAACGGGATTCTGTCCTGCATCAATAGGGGAATAGCATCTAGATCCAGGGAAGTCCTGCTCCCCCTTATTCTATTCTGCCTTGGTCAGACCACACCTGGAATCACACTGTGTCCCATTCTGGGCACCACAGTTGAAGGGAGATGTTGACAAGCTGGAAAGCGTCCAGAGAAGGGCGACTAAAATGATTAAGGGTCTGGAGAACAAGCCCTATGAGGAGCGGCTTAAAGAGCTGGACATGTTTAGCCTGCAGAAGAGAAGGCTGAGAGGAGACATGATGAGAGCCATGTACAAATATGTGAGGGGAAGTCAAAGGGAGGAGGGAGCAAGCTTGTTTTCTGCTGCCCTGCAGACTAGGACGCAAGGGAACAATGGCTTCAAACTACAGGAAAGGAGATTCCACCTGAACATCAGGAAGAACTTCCTCACTGTGAGAAGGGCTGTTCGACAGTGGAACTCTCTCCCCGGGGCCGTGGTGGAGGCTCCTTCCTTGGAGGCTTTTAAGCAGAGGCTGGATGGCCATCTGTCGGGGGTGCTTTGAATGCGATTTCCTGCTTCTTAGCAGGGGGTTGGACTAGATGGCCCATGTGGTCTCTTCCAACTCTACTATTCTATGATTCTATGATTCTATGATTCTATGATTCTATGATTCTATTCCAGGTGAAGAGGTCTGCCCAGAGCAGAACAGACACTTCCTACTTACTCCTTGGAGACGGCGATGCAGGTGACCTCCTCCAGCGCCCGGCAGCTGGCCGTCCGGCGGATGTTGCTGCAACCAAGAAAAATAAATAAGGGTGAAGAACCTGGACCTCCCGTGACAAGCCTCAATCCCGCAAATGGTCACAGCCCCAACAGCAGAGGAGCAAGTTTCCCCTCTCCCCATGCCTCCTTCCACCCCCTTCAAACAGCTTACCGGATGAGGGAGAGCTCCCCAAAGTGGTCCCCGCCCTTGAGGATACGGATGTGCTTCTCCTGGCCCTCCACGTTCATGGTCACGTCGACCTGTGGGAGAAGTAAGCAGGAGAAGATAGGGGGTGTGACGCCTCAGGCAGCGCGAACACTGGGAACCAGACACGGAGGCCAATAAACAATCTAATATCTTTATTAAGGAAATAAAGGAGACAACTAAAAATAAGCAGAGTATATAGTCCAGCAATAGTCCTTTCAGAAAAGGTCAAATATAGTCCAGTAATATGAAAGTAGATGTCCAGTATTAGAGTTCAAAGTCTTAAATCCAATAACCGAAACACACTCAAACCTTAGACTGTTTGAGTGGGGATTAAAGCAAGATCTGTCAAGAGTTCCAGGGCTCAATTCCGAGGCTAATATACAAGGCAAGGCAAGGTTAGTCGTGGTAAAGCTGAATCGCTGTCCAGGCTTGGCAGGGAGACAAGGAGCAACGCCGGTCTACTCGAGAGTAGTGCGCTGCAGAACTAGAGTCGATGTGAATTCCTCAACTGACACGTTGAACACCATAAAGGTCAGTCGGCGCCCAGAACTTTTATGGGACTACAATCTCCTCTCCAGCCAGGTGTCCGAACACTCTTTCCCAAGGGAAAGTGGACTAAGTCAACAACTTGCCAGATGCAATCCTCCCGGGAACCTCTCAAGGGAACCGGCTTAATTAACGCTTGCTCTCTCCTGTAATCTAGCGCTTCTCCTCAACTGTTGCTTCTCCGAGCGAGATGTTTCCCAAAACAATCTGCGGACACTACAGGGGGCTGCCCAAGCCCCGAACCCCTCCTTTCATGAGTTGGGGTGAGCTCCCGACTGTCAGCTCCAGCTTCGGCCAACCAAGCAGTTCGAAATTAGATCAGTAGGTATCACTTTGGCAGGAAGGTAAAAAGGGCTCCCCATGCAGATATGCAAAACTGTTGTAGCTCAGCCTGAGCTGGAGCCAGACTTTGGCCCCATTCAAGACTTTGATTCTAGGCCTGAAATGCTTGAAATCCAGCTACCTTTGCCTGAATCGGTTTCAGCAGAGGATTCTGAAACCAGAGATAAGCATTCCTCTGTTCAGTCAAGGCCAGGTCAACAAAGGCCAGATGGGCATAGCAGCCCGGAGGAGGAGGAGGATGATGGTTTTGACAGAAGGGAGATGTTTACCCAGGAACGGAGCCAGAGGGAATGTGTGCGAAGGAGTCAACGTCTGTTTCAGAAACGTGCTAATGACCATCTTTCCCATGAGAAGGATAGTTCTCCTTAGAAACAATAGCCTTGAAATCTCCTTAAATACTTCCTGCTTTCTCTGCACTGCAGAGGTGTCAACTTTGCAATTCAAGTGAGAAAGATCTCCGTCTTCGTGTTCCTGCCTCCGTGACTTTCAAGCCAAAATTCTGCCTTGGGGATTATAATTATTTTATTTATTTATTTATTTACAGTATTTATATCCCGCCCTTCTTTCTCATCCCGAAGGGGACTCAGGGCGGATTACAATGAACACATATATGGCAAACATTCAATGTCAACAGACAAACAACATACATTAGACAGACTCAGAGGCATTTTTAACATTTTTCCAGCTTCATGATTCTGGCCACAGGGGGAGTTGTTGCTTCACCGTCCAGTGGTGGCTGTACTTCCTCATTCCTTTCCTTGTGTTTTGCTGGCAGTTTTATGGTGTTGTAAATTAGTTAAATTAGCCTCCCGCATAAAGCGTCCCTAAATTTCCCTAATTGACAGATGCAACTGTCTTTCGGGGCTGCATAGGTCAACAGCAAGCCGGGCTATTTAATGGTCGGGGGCTTAACCCGACCCGGGCTTCGAACTCATGACCTCTCGGTCAGTAGTGATTTATTACAGCTGGTTACTAGCCAGCTGCGCCACAGCCCGGCCCCCATAATTATTCCCTGCCTTGCTGTACTTTGTTTCTAGTTGAGCCTTCCTGATTCTTTGACGTGTGGATTATAGTTCTCTTGGATTACCTTGAGTTTGGTTCTTGTTTTTTGTCGCTTTCTGTTGTTTCCTGTTTAAGAAGTGAACTTTGTGTGGACTACTCCTGATACTTCTTGTGGGACTAAGCACAGTCCTAGTTTGGACTATATTTGTGAGAGACATTCTTGGACTTCTGTTTAAGGACAGGTAAGTACATTGCTTGGTGGTTCATCCACCGTATTGACTTTGAACTTTATTTGCTTGTGCCGTCTTATATTCTTCAATAAACAGCTTGATTGCTTATATTCTGGGCTCCAGTGTGGTTTTCAAGGTATCCATGAAGCCTTAGGGTTCGACAAAAACATGCCGGCAACAGATTGGAGAATCTACGGATAACAGGTTCCTAGGCATGGGAAAATGGAACGAGAGCACCTCCCCATGGCTGGAAGCTGAGCATCGCCTCCAGACGCCGGAGATGGGGAAAAAAAAGAGGAAGTCTTTTCTGTCTGTGTATTGTATGTCATTGTGTAAAAGGCATTGAATGTTTGCCCTCTATGTGTTCTCTAATCTGCTCTGAGTCCCTCCAGGGAGATAGAGCAGAATATAAATAAAGTGTATTATTATTCCACAATTTATTTATTTACTTATTTACAGTACTCATAGTCCGCCCTTCCTTCTCACCCCGAAGAGGACTCAGGGCGGATCACAATGCACATCTACACGGCAAACATTCAATGCCATTATTAGACATACAACAAATATAGACACACACAGAGGCAATTTAACATTTTCCAGCTTCCGGCTTCATGGGAATAGGCTCGATTCCGGCCACAGGAGGAGCTGCCGCTTCACCGTCCACTTGTGACACCGAGTCCTTGATGGAGTACTTCCTCTTTCCTTTCTGCATGCTGCTGGAAGGTTTTATGGTGTCGTAAATTAGTTAAATTAGCCTCCCAGTGTAAAGTATTACTGTATATGCATGTATTTGACTAAGTTTCTGTGGAATCACTACTTTTGTATGTGTGTGTTAAGGGAAAAACACCTGGTCAATTACAACTCATAGTTGAGTAATTAGAGCAATCAAGGCTGACAAGTTTAAACCACTCCCTGAATGGGGTATATTTGGGAAATGTTTGTAATGTCTTTTGGGGACTTACTGAATACTTGCTGAGAGCCTACTACGAAGATGCATGAGTTTAATGCAAGGAACTTTATGTGAGTTTTGTTGCTGGAAGTTTTATTGTAATTTTTTTTGACTCTGCTACCTAAGAGTAAATTTTCCTGGCTTGTTTTCTTTTGCTCATTGTGGATGCAACAAAAGGCCGGATAAGTCTGGACAGGACTGCACGCAGTTTGTTTTTCAACAAACCCGTAACATAAAGTGGTACCTAAATTTCCTACTTGACAGATGCAACTGTCTTACGGCTGCATAGGTCAACAGCAAGCTAGGCTTATTAATGGTCAGGAGCTCACTCCGACCTGGGCTGGCTCCGAACTCATGACCACTCGGTCAGTAGTGATTTATTGCAGCTGGCTACTAACCAGCTGTGCCACAGTCCGGTCCTCAAAGAGAAGTGGAGGTGTGTGTGGGTCTCCAACCCTGATTCCTGGGAGGGGTCTTTGTCTGTCTACCCACCTGTCCGTAGAGGATGTAGTAGAAGGTCCGGGCCTCGTCCCCTTCCTGGATGATGAGCTCACCTGGAGCAAAGGTGCGCTGGGGCGGGGGAGAGAGAGACAGGTGTCACATTGATACAACAAGTTGAATTTTTATGTCAAAACAGGGACATCTACTAAGTGTAACTCCAGTGATATATATCATCCTAGAGTTGGAAGGGACCTCCAAAGGTCATCTAGTCCAACCCCCTTCTGCCATGCAGGAAAAGCACAATAAAAGTACCCCTGGCAGATGGCCATCCAGTCTCTGTTTCAGAGCCTCCACCACACTCCGCAGCAGAGAGTTCCACTACTGAACAGCTTTTCCTACGGTCAGGAAGTTCTTCCCAATGTTCAATGGAATCTCCTTTCCTGTCATTTGAACCCAGGGCTCTGTGTCCTAGTCTCCAGGGCAGCAGAATGGAAGCCTGGTCCCTCTTCCTTAGGACAGCCTTTCACATATTTATCCATGGCTCTCCTCATGTCTCCTCTCAACCGTCTCTTCTGCAGGCTAAACATACCCAGCTTCTTTAAGCCGCTCCTCATGGGGATTATTCGTGGTCTCTAGACCTCTGATCCTTTGAGTTTCCCTCTTCCTCTGGACACCTTCCAGCTTAGAGTCAATATCCCTTTTCAACTGTGGGGCCCAGAACTGGAATATATATATATATATATATATATATATATATATATATATATATATATATAAAAGAGTGATGGCATCACGGCAGCGGGCAAAACAACCAAAGTAAACACCCCACAACCTCAAAAATTGACAGCACAGCCCCTCATCCATGCCTCCAGGTTGATACAACAAAAAGAAAAGAAAAATAAAGTCCTAATTAGAGGGAGAGGAATAATTGTTTTTATCCAATTGCTGCCAGTTAGAAGGCTAAGCTCCGCTCACTTGGTCTCCTAGCAACCCACTCAGCCCAGGGGACCCTTTACCTTAACTACCACCAATTCCTCAATACTTTATTTCCCATACCACCATACTTCGCCACAGCAACGCGCGGCCGGGCACAGCTAGTATATATATAAAAGAGTGATGGCATCACGGCGACCCACAAAACAACAAAACTACAGCCCCCCCCAACCTCAAAATTTGACAACACAACCCATCATCCATGCCTCTAGGTTGATACAACATAAAGAAAAGAAAAATAAAGTCCTAATTAGAGAGAGAGGAATAATTGCTTTTATCCAATTGCTGCCAGTTAGAAGGCTAAGCTCCTCCAACTTGGTCTCCTAGCAACCTAATAAAAAATAATAATAAACACTAAAAATTAATACAATAAAATACTATAATAACAGTAAATAACTAAAAATAATACAAGAAAATAATAAAATATAATAAATAAAAATATAACTTACAATAAAATTAATAAAAAATTGCAAACGTCAAATAAAAATTACACAACAATTTTTAACCAATACCACCACCACTTTGCCACAGCAACGCGTGGCCGGGCACAGCTAGTATATATATATATATATATATATATATATATATATATATCACTTTCTTATGCCATCCAAAACATGTATGTATACACACATACACATGCATATACATCTATATCTATATCTGATCTATATCTATAGGTAAAGTTTTTCCCAGTCACATGAAGTCCAGTTGTGTCCAACTCTGGGGGTTGGTGCTCATCTCCATTTTGAAGCCGATGAGCCGGCGCTGTCCATAGACACCTCCACGGGTATGTGACCATAGGCATGACTGCATGGAGTGCCATTCCCACCGGAGCAGTACCTATTGATCTACTCACATTTCCATATTTTGGAACTGCTAGGTTGGCAGAAGCTGGAACTAACAGCAGTAGCTCACCCCCACTCTCCAGATTCGAACTGCCAACCTTTCGGTCAGCAAGTTCAGCATTTCAGTGGTTTAACCCACTGCACCATCAGGGGACTCCTATCTATATATCTATATTATCTATATCTAAAGATCTGGAAGACATAGGGAAGGGTTAGCACCTATGTGGGGTTTCCTTTAAGATTCAGAAGGTTCTCACTTTCTGTCCCTATGATCGTTGGGTTTTGGCTTGTTGTGGGAACAAGGATTGGAGATATAGCTCCAGGGGATGCTTGTAACTCAAGGACAGCCTGTATTGGGATATTGGGATGGGGATTCAGAGGGTCCCTTTCAATCCCAATCCCGTGCATGCATTTCTTGTTACCTCTTCTGCAGAATCCAGCAGCTGCGAAAGGGCTGCATCCGACAGGCCTTGCAGGGGCTTCACCCTGGTTTTTTTTTTTTGGGGGGGGGGGGAGAGAAAGTGGGGGTCAAGACCAGGCATGGGCCAACTTTGGCCCTCCCTCCAGGTGTTTTGGAATGCAACTCCCACCATTCCTAACTGCCTCAGGAATCAAATAGATAACATAATCAGAAGCAGAAGATGGAAAATCTCCACGATCTCTGCCAAAAGAAGACTAGGAGCAGATTGTGGTTCAAACTAGATAGGTACTATTAAAACTAATTGACTGGGGCTACAACAGGCATGAGTCAACTTGGGTCCTCCCTCCAGTTGTTTTGGACTCCAGCTTAAGCGGCTGAGGGGGAAAAGGAAAGAGCCTGAGGCTGTTAGGAATGGTGGGAGTTGCACTGTCAAGCACTTCACATGTTGGAGCAGTGGCAACCTGGACTTCCATTACCACCAGAAACCCATTTGAGATCCTTTGTATCATCATCATCATCATCATCCCACTGTCACACCATCACGTCACACCCTTTGCTCACCCTCGGAGGCCGGCCAGCACCTGGGCGCGCTTCTGCTTGGCATTCTGGGTGATGATGGTGCGGTACGCCTGCCTGTCGATGGCCCACAGCTGCACCAGAGTTACCGCTGGGAATTGGGGGGAGATAAAGGGGGTTAATTGCGGGGGTGGGATAGCCAGGAACAAGAGCCAATGAGGTGGAGGAGTGTGTGTGAGCACTGGGACCCAGACTGCATTTGTATGCATTTCAAAGCTTTTCTCAGGCAATTTCCTTCCTCTGAAACAGAGCCTCGCAGCACCTGTTGCTCGTTGGCAGCTTCCCATCCAAGTCCTAACCACCGGCCAGACCTTGCTTAGTTTCCAGGATACGCTGGGTTCCAATGCCTTCAGGACACCCAGGCGTCTTTAAAGTCTCCTCTCATGGCATGCGTTTCTAATGGTTTCCCCAGGCAACAAATGCTCAGAAGTAATTTTTGTCAATGTGGGATTTGTGTATTGGTAGTGTTTAAATGAAATTTGTGTCTTGCCTGTATTGCATATACTGATTGCATCATCCAGAGTGTAACATAGTCTGGAAAGAGTTGATTACAAAGAAGCTGATGTGTGGCTGGAACTGGGGAGTGTCCAGACACAAGTGTGTATGCATTGCTGATTTCATCAGTTCAGTTCAGTGTTTGAGATAAGTGCTGTCTGCCTAGGTGTTAAGTCCTGTGTCTATTGTCTGCAACTCTGTTTGTCTTGTACAGTAAAACTTTGTATATAGTTTTACCAAACTTTACATCTCTGGATGTCACTTCGTTCTGCGTTCCACTGACTCCATCCAACTACTGCTGCGCTGCTAATACTCTGACAATTTTGCCCCTTCCTTCCCCTGAAATATGAGATGGCCCTGAAGGCATGCTACATCAACAACAACAACAACAACAACAACAACAACAGGTGAAGAGTCCCACCTGGGAGCCCACCTTCAGTCTCCCTAGAAAAGCAAAGGCAAAACATTTACACTACAAAATCCCGGGGATGGGTTTGGCTTAGGGTTACCATGAGTTAGAATCATAGAAAAATATAGAGTTGGAAGAGAACCCATGGGCCATCTAGTCCAACCCTCTGAGTTGTACATGACTTGTATGGGACATCCGTAGGGATAACCAGGTGCCTGACTGATTCCTGTCTGGAATTCTTCTGTTTTCAGAATGCTGCTCCTGATTTAACTATCATGTCGGACTACACAGAGAAGCCATTGAAATCCACAAACATGTGGACAACTTCAACAGAAACGAGGAAGCCATGAAAATGAACAAAATCTGGCTCCCAGTACTAAAAAAAAAACCTCCAAAATCAGAACAGTAAAGAAGGAACAACACTCTGAAAACAGAAGAATTCCAGGCAGGGATCAATCAGGGGCAGCTAATGACTCTGAACAAAGGATTTCCCCTGGCCAGGAGGTGAAGCCTGGAAGGTCATTTAATGCTAACAAAGGTGATTAATTACAACATCCACACTGGGCTCCAACAGACAAGAGTTCAATGTGTTGTCGAAGGCTTTCATGGCCGGGATCACAGGGTTGTTGTATGTCTTTCGGGCTGTGTGGCCATGTTCCAGAAGTATTCTCTCCTGACGTTTCGCCCACATCTATGGCAGGCATCCTCAGAGGTTGTGAGGTACATCTATGGCAGGCAACCTCTGAGGATGCCTGCCATAGATGTGGGCGAAACGTCAGGAGAGAATGCTTCTGGAACGTGGCCATACAGCCTGGAAAACATACAACAACCCAGACAAGAGTTCTTTTCCCCACCCAGGAACTTCCACAGATATATTCCCTGCTTAGTTTCTCCATATACCTCACAACCTTTGAGGATGCCTGCCATAGATGTGGGCGAAACGTCAGGAGAGAATGCTTCTGGAACGTGGCCATACAGCCTGGAAAACATACAACAACCCAGACAAGAGTTCTTTTCCCCACCCAGGAACTTCCACAGATATATTCCCTGCTTAGTTTCTCCATATACCTCACAACCTTTGAGGATGCCTGCCATAGATGTGGGCGAAACGTCAGGAGAGAATGCTTCTGGAACGTGGCCATACAGCCTGGAAAACATACAACAACCCAGACAAGAGTTCTTTTCCCCACCCAGGAACTTCCACAGATATATTCCCTGCTTAGTTTCTCCATATACCTCACAACCTTTGAGGATGCCTGCCATAGATGTGGGCGAAACGTCAGGAGAGAATGCTTCTGGAACGTGGCCATACAGCCTGGAAAACATACAACAACCCAGACAAGAGTTCTTTTCCCCACCCAGGAACTTCCACAGATATATTCCCTGCTTAGTTTCTCCATATACCTCACAACCTTTGAGGATGCCTGCCATAGATGTGGGCGAAACGTCAGGAGAGAATGCTTCTGGAACGTGGCCATACAGCCTGGAAAACATACAACAACCCAGACAAGAGTTCTTTTCCCCACCCAGGAACTTCCACAGATATATTCCCTGCTTAGTTTCTCCATATACCTCACAACCTTTGAGGATGCCTGCCATAGATGTGGGCGAAACGTCAGGAGAGAATGCTTCTGGAACGTGGCCATACAGCCTGGAAAACATACAACAACCCAGACAAGAGTTCTTTTCCCCACCCAGGAACTTCCACAGATATATTCCCTGCTTAGTTTCTCCATATACCTCACAACCTTTGAGGATGCCTGCCATAGATGTGGGCGAAACGTCAGGAGAGAATGCTTCTGGAACGTGGCCATACAGCCTGGAAAACATACAACAACCCCAAGTATTCTCACATCAAACTCACAGAATCATAGAATCATAGAAGAGTAGAGTTGGAAGAGACCTCATGGGCCATCCAGTCCAACCCCATTCTGCCAAGAAGCAGGAAATCGCATTCAAAGCACCCCCGACAGATGGCCATCCAGCCTCTGCTTAAAAGCCTCTAAAGAAGGAGCCTCCACCAACTCGCTGCTTAATTAGGATGATTAACTGCAACATTCACTCTGGCCTCCAACTGACAAGGGTTTTTCTCTCACCCTGGACTTTCCACAGATATATATAAACCCCACTTGCCCAGTTTCCAACAGACCTCACAACCTCTGAGGGTGCCTGCCATAGATGTGGGCGAAACGTCAGGAGAGAATGCTTCTGGAACATGGATAGACAGCCCGGAAAACATACAACAACCCTGTGATCCTGGTCATGAAAGCCTTTGACAACACAGACTTGGAAGAGACCCCATGGGCCATCTAGTCCAACCCTCTGAGTTGTGCGTAATTTGAAGCAAGAGTTGGGGGTGCAGCTCCTCCTTGCCGGCCTTGCACATTGGCTGCACATGGGCCCTACCTGCCGTTGCCAGGGCTCCGTCCTGGGCCCGGTTCTGTTCAACATCTTTATTAACGACTTAGACGAAGGGTCAGAAGGCACGATCATCAAGTTTGCAGACGACACCAAACTGGGAGGGAGAGCCAACACTCCAGAAGACAGGAGCAGAACTCAAAACGATCTTGACAGACTAGAGAGATGATTGGCCGAAACGAACAAAATGAAGTTCAACAGGGACAAATGCAAGAGACTTCACTTCGGCAGAAAAAATGGAAATCAAAGAGACAGAATGGGGGATGCCTGGCTTGACAGCAGTGTGTGCGAAAAAGACCTTGGAGTCCTCGTGGGGAGGAAGGTGAACATGAGCCAGGAATGTGATGCAGCAGCTAAAAAAGCCAATGGGATTCTGGCCTGCATCAAGAGGGGAATAGCGTCTAGATCCAGGGAAGTCTATTCTGCCTTGGTCAGACCACTTTACCTGGAATCACACTGTGTCCAATTCTGGGCACCGCAGTTGAAGGGAGATGTTGACAAGCTGGAAAGCGTCCAGAGGAGGGAGACTAAAATGATCAAAGGTCTGGAGAACAAGCCCTATGAGGAGCGGCTTAAAGAACTGGGCATGTTTAGCCTGCAGAAGAGAAGGCTGAGAGGAGACATGATGAGAGCCATGTACAAATACGTGAAGGGAAGTCATAGGGAGGAGGGAGGGAGCTTGTTTTCTGCTGCCCTGCAGACTAGGACACAATGGAACAATGGCTTCAAACTACAGGAAAGGAAGGAGATTCCACCTGAACATCAAGAAGAACTTCCTCACTGTGAGAAGGGCTGTTCAGCAGTGGAACTCTCTCCCCTGGATTGTGGTGGAGGCTCCTTTTTTTTGAGGCTTTTAAGCAGGGCTGGATGGCCATCTCTCGGGGGTGCTTTGAATGCGATTTCCTGCTTCTTGGCGGAATGGGGTTGGACTGGATGGCCCATGTGGTCTCTTCCAACTCTACTATTCTATGATTCTATTCTATGATTCTATGCCAGGTGAACCACCATCAATACCTTTCCATTGTGCCAAGGCAGGCAGGCAGGCTGGCATCTCCATGGGGAGCCTGCCCACCACCGCCTTTCCTTCTTTCTTTCTTTCTTTCTTTCTTTCTTTCTTTCTTTCTTTCTTTCTTTCTTTCTTTCTCTGTGTGTGTTTTTCGCACACAACACAAAGCCCGACTGTCACAGCCCCATCTCCCCAGTGCTCTGCGAAGAAGGAGCGGCAATTTGCCACCGCTCGCTCGCTCTTCCTCCGCTCGCTCGCTCTGTGTGGGCTGCGCCTTTGCCATTAACTTTTTTTGCATCGTGATTGATGCCAAAGACAAAAGGAAAGAAAGAAGGAGAAAAGGAAGGAAGGGTAGTGCTTCCAAGGGTAGTGCTTCCAAAGGCACACGATGTTGCACGTCTCCAAGGAAGGGGCTGCAAAGAGGAAGAAGGAGGGCAAGTGGTCCTGCCGGGTGGGCCACCGTCTCCAGCCGCCAGCTGAGACGCGGCTGTGCCGTCCCCATGGCAACGACACCAAGGATGCCCCCGCATCCGTCACTCGCAGAGGCCCTGAATGCCAACAAGAGGAAAGGGAGGAGGGAGAGATGGAGGCAATGCATGCCACCCACTCAGCCCACCCGCTTCCACCACGGCTCCCCGTGCATTAGCCACGGCACTTTGGGCCGCATCCCGAAACCAAAGGAACACTGCACAGAGTCCCAGCGCAAGCTAATCACATTAAGATGGATGGGAGACCGCTAAATGCCCGTTAAATGCCGTGCGCTGCGCGATTAAATGAGCGCATAAAATTCCCGACAGGCAGCCATGTTCATCCTTCACAGCCAAATCGACGAAGAAACGCCGGGCCCATAAACACTAACAAGCGCATAATGTGCCGAGCGCATCATAAAGGCTAACAGGGTTTGGCTGTAATAGGATTGTTGTGTTGCCGTTTCCTAAAAATTGGGGCAAGGCTAAAAGGATGGGAGTCATGGTGTCACCGCCCAAACAGAGTCAACACACTTTTTGGGAAGGGAGAGGCATGTGCCAACTCAGGGATTAGCAGGAGAATACTTTGTAAGAGTCGAAAAACTGGTGCTTTGGACGTTTCTCTTGAATTGGAACTGTTGGGAATCATCCTGGACAACTCAAGTCTAGATATAGTTAGATAGATGATAGAGTTAGAGGGAGCAAGGCTGGTTGTTTGTTGGACTCAACGGAGTCATGGGTTCAATTAACAGGAAAGGAGATTTCACCTGAACATGAGCAAGAACTGTTCAGTGGTGGAACTCTCTGCCGTGAAGTCTAGTGAAGGCTCCTTCTTTGAAGGCTTTTAAACAAGCTGGATGGCCATCTGTCAGGGATAATTTGATGGTGCTTTTCCTGCATGGCAGAAGGAGGTTGGACTAGATGGCCCATGTGGTCTCTTCCAACTCTATTCTATGATTCTATGACTCTGAGGCAGAGAGTTCCACCGCTGAACAGCTCTTCTTACAGTTCTTCCTGATGTTCAGGTGGAGTCTCCTCTCCTATCATTTGAACTCAAGGTGGTGCAGTGGGTTAAACCCTTGTGCCAGTGGCAGGACGGCTGACTTGAAGGTTGGGTTGTTGACCTGAAGGTTGGTGGTGTTGGGAATCACCCTGGACCACTCAAGTCTAGATGTAGTCAGATAGATGATAGAGTTAGATTGAGGGAATCCTTTCCCTGTTTCCAAAGCAGGCCTAGATAGGCTTTACTGTGTTTCACTCTATCCTGTTTACGTCACATCCCTTACTTTGAAGTTAGCAGAAATGTGAATCTCCAGGGACACTAACTTCTCATTGGTCAGAATGTTTTATGGCCCAAATAAACTGGACCATGAGGTTGGAACCATTTTGGTTCTTTCTTCTCCCTTTGTTCTTCTAGCTAACAACACATAAATCACTACTGACCGAGAGGTCATGAGTTCGAAGCCCGGGTCGGGTTAAGCCTCCGACCATTAAAAATAATAATAATAATAATAGCCCCGGCTTGCTGTTGACCTAGCAGCCCCGAAAGACAGTTGCACCTGTCAAGTAGGGAAAATTTAGGTACGCTTTATGCGGGAGGCTAATTTAACTAATCTACAACACCATAAAACTGCTCACAAGGAAAAGAATGAGGAAGAACAGCCACCAATGGACGGTGAAGCAACAGCTCCCCCGTGGCCGGAATCGTGAAGCTGGAAAGATGTTAAAATGCCTCTGTGTCTGTCTAAAACTGAATATTGTTTGTCTGTTGGCATTGAATGTTTGCCATATATGTGTTCATTGTAATCCGCCCTGAGTCCCCTTCAGGGTGAGAAAGAAGGGCGGAATATAAATACTGTAAATAAATAAATAAATAATAAATAAACACATCTCGCCATCTCTCCTCGCAAGATGTAACTATTTAGATGTTTGTTATTTTTCCTTTCTTATTTTCTCCTTAGAAACCAGTCTAGAGTAGACTAGACAGCTCCCAAGCCTTTCTATCTACAATGGAGTTCTTTTTACCTGAATAAATACTTTTTGAACTTTTAGTGAGACTCTGCAGTCCATTGCCATCCTAAACCGTCAAAGGCTTCTCTTGCTCACCCCGTGTAAGTAAATGTTGCATTTGAAAGCTTTTGCTTTTGCTACTCTGCTGCATTTTGATGGAATCTCCCCCAGAGAGGGTTAAATTGAGTCTAACCGCTCAGAGATGACCACAACAGGAACAAGGTATTAAAGGTGAAGGAGATAGGTATTGCAAGGCTCTAAAGGCAAGCGGGATGGGAGTCATGGTGTCACCCCCAAAAACACAGTCAATACACTTTTTGGAAAGGGAGAAGCACAGAGAGAGAGAACATATGCCAACTCGGGGATTAGCAGAAGAACACCTTGCAACAGACAAGATACCTGGTGTTTTATGTATTTCCCTTCAGTTGGAACAAGGTATTAAAGGTGAGTGAGATAAGCGTCACAAGGCTCTAAAGGTAAGCGGGATGGGAGTCATGGTGTCAACACACTTTTTGGAAAGTAAAAAGCATGGAGAGAACATGTGCCAACTCAGGGATCAGCAGAAGAACACCTTGCAACAGACAAGATACCTGGTGCTTTGCATACGTCTCTTCAGATGGAACAAGGTATTAAAGGTGGGTGAGATAAGCATTGCAAAGGCTTTAAAAGTGAGTGGGGTGGGAGTCACGGTGTCACCCCCCAAGTAGAGTCAACACACTTTTTGGAAAGGGAAATGCACAGAGAGAGAGAACATGTGCCAACTCAGGGATCAGCAGAAGAACACCTTGCAACAGACAAGATACCTGGTGCTTTGCATACTTCTCTTCAGATGGAACAAGGTATTAAAGGTGGGTGAGATAAGCGTCGCAAGGCTCTAAAGGTAAGTGGGATGGGAGTCATGGTGTCACCCCCCAAACAGAGTCAACACACTTTTTGGAAAGGGAAAAATATACTGGTATGGCTGTACCAGAAGCTCCAACTTTATTTTCTTTCTGCTAATGTTTGCAGTCATAGGGCAGGCCGCCTGTCCATCATCATTAAGTTTGTTCAGGGCTCTGGGAGGGAAGGAGTCATTTTTAAGTTAGTCTCACTTAAGGAAGCTAAGCTATAGGACGTAGACCAGCTCGTCCCGAAGAAAAGCTTCATATCTCAAGAACATCCGGGGATATAGAACATCCGAGGAATCAGAAACAGAAATTCCAGGGGAAAGGTCCCAAAGGTTCTGGCTAAGAGCTCACAGCCTCTCAGCCTCACAGCTCCTGAGGGAAACAGCCCTAAAGTTTCCAAAGAAACCCCGGAGAGGGAACAGCACCACAGATCCATGCAACCCCAGCTGAAACATCTGCAAGCCTTGGTTGGTAGGTCCACTCAATACCCAGACACTTTTGGAATCGGTAGTGGGTCCCACATCAGCTAGGCCCATATAATAGACAGCCTGGGAGAGGTTATAAGGGGTTTTTCTTCTTATAAAGAAAGCACAGCTATCCAAAGCCAATTGCCTGTCCCCTGGGGACAAGACGGAAAAGACCAACAGTTTATTAATGACTTAGACGAAGGGTTAGAAGGCACAATCATCAAGTTTGCAGACGACACCATAAATATGTCGGAATGGGAAAGAATATGGAACACAAATATGAAATACACATATGCAGTAGAACTAAAGGAAAACTGGTATAAAATCTTTTATAGATGGTACCTTACGCCGGTTAAGCTGGCTAAAATGAACAAGGGAAAGGGAGATGGCAAATGTTGGAAATGTGGGAAACACATTGGGGACTTTATGCACATGTGGTGGAACTGTAAGAAAGTGAGAAACTTTTGGCAGATTATACATAAAGAAATGGAAAAGATAATAGGAAAAAAATTCGACCTGAGACCGGAATACTTCCTACTAGGAATAACGGACTTCCCGATGGACCAGAATACGGAAAAACTTTTTACATACATGGTGACGGCAGCCAGGATAAATCTGGCCAAACTATGGAAAACACAAGAAAAACCGTCAAAGGAAAATTGGCTGTTAAGACTTATAGACATTAAGAATATGGATTTACTGACTCAGTATATAAAACAGGACGATGCTCCAAGAAGGGAGACCAATTGGTCTCCAGTAAAAGAATATATGGATAAAGAAAATACCAACTAAAGGGAACCATAATGATCAGCTAACTTAGGACCCAAGGGTACCTAAGAAAGCCGCAGATGTGGGGGGAAAAGAGTATTGTCATGCAAAAGGTTCGGAAGGCGAATTGGTTGGGTTATGTGTTGTCTTGTCCGTTATAGTTATGTTAGGTTGTTGTCTTTGTTATTGTCTTTGTCATTGTGCAATGTATGTTGCGTTTTTCTTTTATGCATTCCAAAAATTTACAAATAAAAATATTTAAAAAAAAAAAAAGTTTGCAGACGACACCAAACTGGGAGGGAGAGCCAACACTCCAGAAGACAGGAGCAGAATTCAAAACGATCTTGACAGACTAGAGAGATGATTGGCCGAAACTAACAAAATGAAGTTCAACAGGGACAAATGCAAGATACTTCACTTCGGCAGAAAAAATGGAAATCGAAGATACAGAATGGGGGACGATGCCTGGCTTGACAGCAGTGTGTGCGAAAAAGACCTTGGAGTCCTCGTGGGGAGGAAGGGGAACATGAGCCAACAATGTGATGCGGCAGCTAAAAAAGCCAATGGGATTCTGTCCTGCATCAATAGGGGAATAGCGTCTAGATCCAGGGAAGTCCTGCTCCCCCTTATTCTATTCTGCCTTGGTCAGACCACTTTACCTGGAATCACACTGTGTCCAATTTTGGGCACCACAGTTGAAGGGAGAGGTTGACAAGCTGGAAAGCGTCCAGAGGAGGGCGACTAAAATGATTAAGGGTCTGGAGAACAAGCCCTATGAGGAGCGGCTTAAAGAGCTGGGCATGTTTAGCCTGCAGAAGAGAAGGCTGAGAGGAGACATGATAGCCATGTACAAATACGTGAAGGGAAGTCAAAGGGAGGAGGGAGGGAGCTTGTTTTCTGCTGCCCTGCAGACTAGGACGCAAGGGAACAATGGCTTCAAAGTACAGGAAAGGAAGGAGATTCCACCTGAACATCAGGAAGAACTTCCTCACAGTGAGAAAGGCTGTTCAACAGTGGAACTCTCTCCCCGGGGCCATGGTGGAGGCTCCTTCTTTGGAGGCTTTTAAGCAGAGGCTGGATGGCCATCTGTCGGGGGTGCTTTGAATGCGATTTCCTGCTTCTTGGCAGGGGGTTGGACTGGATGGCCCATGAGGTCTCTTCCAACTCTATGATTCTAAGGAAACCTTGAAGTGTTATTTGCAATAATAAAGACTTTGTTATCTCATTAAAGACTCAAAGGACTATCCTTTTCAGGAAAATCCTCAAGAACCTCTCTTTGAGGCGCCCTGGCTTCCCGCTGGGCATAAAGTATACGTCCTATACAAAGACAATAGTGACAGGCCCAGCGCGTGACAGAACAAAAAGCATGTGCCAACTCAGGGATTAGCAGAGGAACACCTTGCAACAGGCAAAAACCTGGTGTTTTGTGTACTTCTCTTCAGATGGAACAAGGTATTAAAGGTGAGTGAGATAAACGTTGCAAGGCTCTAAAGGTAAGCGGGATGGGAGTCATGGTGTCACCCCCCAAACAGAGTCAACACATTTTTGGAAAGTAAGAAGCATAGAGAAAACATGTGCTAATCCAGGGATTACGTTAGCAGAAGAATACCTTGCAACAGGCAAAAGCCCGGTGCTTTGTGAACTTTTCTTCAGTTGGTACAAGGCATTAAAAGTGAGTGAGAGCCAAACAGGGCAGATCCCACACCTGACACACATACAGGTGTGTGGATCCACCCCCAAAAAATGGATCAGTCACCTTACAGAGAGAGGAAAGCCACAGATGTGGGAAGGCATTGGAGAGAGAGCATGTACTAAGTCCTTAGCAGAAGAATACCTTGCAACAGGCAAAAGCCCGGTGCTTTGTGAACTTTTCTTCAGCTGGTACAAGGTATTAAAAGTGAGTGAGAGCCAAACAGGGCAGAGGGTTGTTGTATGTCTTTCGGGCTGGATGGCCATGTTCTAGAAGTATTCTCTCCTGACGTTTCGCCCACATCTATGGCAGGCATCCTCAGAGGTTGTGAGGCATGGAGAAACTAAGCAAGGAAGGTAAATATATATCTGTGGAGAGTCCAGGGTGTGACAAGAGTCCTTTGTCAGTTGGAAGCCAGCGCTAATGTTTCATTAGCATTGGAAAGGTTTGTCTCTTGCCTTGGGGGGGGGGGGGCATCCTTTGTTTAGAGTCATTAGCCGTCCTTGGGGCTCCTCTGCCCTCAAAGTGTTGGTTCCCATCTACTGTTCTGATTTTTGAGTTTTGTAATACTGGTAGCCAGATTTTGTTTATTTCCATGATTTCCTCCTTCCTATTGAAGTTGTCCACATGCTTGTGGATTTCAATGGCTTCTCTGTGTAGCCTGGCATGATAGTTGTTGGAGTGGTCGAGCATTTCTGTGTTCTCAAATAATATCCTGTGTCCAGGCTGGTTCATCAAGTGCTCTGCTATGGCCGATTTCTCTGGTTGAATTAGTCTGCAGTGCCTTTCATGTTCTTTGACTCGTATTTGGGCAATGCTGTGTTTGGTGGTCCCTATGTAGACTTGTCCACAGCTGCAGGGTATACGATAGACTCCTGTAGAGGTGAGTAGATGGGAAGCAACACTCTGAGGGCAGAGGAGCCTCAAGGACAGCTAATGATTCTGAACAAAGGATGCCCCCCAGGCAAGAGACAAGCCTTTCCAATGCTAATTAGGGTGATTAACTGGCTTCCAACTGACAAAGGACTCTTGTCACACCCTGGACTCTCCACAGATATTTATTTATTTATTTATTTATTTATTTCCAGTATTTATATTCCACCCTTCTTTCTCACCCCGAAGGGGACTCAGGGCGGATCACATTGCACACATAAAGGCAAACATTCAATGCCATGACATAGAATAGAGACAGAGACAAGATTCAGGCACCGGGCTGGCCTCAAACTCATGACCTCCTGGTCAGAGTGATTTGTTGATTTGTTGCAGCTGGCTTGCTTTCCAGCCTGCGCCACAGCCCGGTCCTATTTACCTTCCTTGCCTAGTCTCTCCATGCCTCACAACCTCTGAGGATGCCTGCCATAGATGTGGGCGAAACGTCAGGAGAGAATACTTCTGGAACATGGCCATACAGCCCGGAAAACACACAACAACCCTGTGATCCCGGCCATGAAAACCTTCAACAACACATCAAACAGGGCAGATCCCACACCTGACACACATCCAGGTGTGGGGATCCACTTACCAAAAATGGACCAGTCAGTAGAGAGTGGGATCCACACACCCCAAAAAAGTCACTTTAAAGAGGAAAGGTATAGATGTGGGAAAGGCATGGAGAGAGAGCATGTGCCAACTCCTTGGCAGAAGAACACCTTGCAGCGGAGAATGGCAGCAGGTGCAACAGATGTAATTTCCACAACATCTCTGGCAGGAGGATTGCCAGCATTGTTTGCTTGCACATGCACTGCAGGGCTTCCCAGACGCACACGCATCCACACGCATGTGCCTTCTCCCTCCTCACCTGTGACGGTGGCCGTGCGCCGGCAGTTGTACAGGACGGCCAGCTCCCCGAAGACGTCCCCCGGGAGCAGCATGCGCAGCTGGCGCCCCTTCTGCGTCACCCGCAGCTCTCCCTCTGCCAAGGGGAGAAAGAGAAGGCAAGAGATAAACATGGGAATAATAATCATAATAACCTGGCCAATGTGATGTCCCAGAGACCCTCGAGTCATGACCCTGTAGCCATTATGGATCAGACCGAAGAAGATATGGGGTTTGTGCCGACTCAGCAAGATTAAGCTGCCTTCCAGATGTCCCCTGTTGACAGTTTTAGCCCACAGTTAATTACAAAAGCCCTTGAATCAGTTCCCCGGAGAGCGCTCCTTTTGATAGAAAATTGTTTGGGGAAACATTCCACTCGGAGAAGGAGAATAGGAGAAGAAGCGCTAGATTAGCGGAGAAAGCAAGCGCTAATTAAACCAGTTCCCTTGAGAGTTTCCAGGGAGGGTTGCATCTGGCAAGTTGTTGTCTTTAGTCCACTTTCCCTTGGGAAAGAGTGTTCAGACACCTGGTTTGAGGGGAGATTTGAAGTCCCATAAAAGTTCTGTGCGCAGGCTGACCTTTGCGGTGTCAACGTGTCAGTTGAGGAAATCACATCGACTCTAGTTTCTGCGGCGCTCTACTCTCGAGTAGACCGGGCGTTGCATCTCGTCTCCCTGCCAAGTCTGGACAGCGATTCAGTTCTACCACGACTAACTTGCCTTGCCTTGTTATCCTAGCCTCGGACTTGAAACCTGGAACTCTCTGAAAGACCTTGTTTTATTCCCCACTCAAACTACCTAGAAGTTTGAGTGTGTTTCGGTTATTGGATTTAAAACTTTGTATTCTAATACTGGACATCTAAGTAACTACATATTTATGGACTATATTTGACCTTTCCTAAAAGGACTATTGCTGGACTATATACTCTGCTTATTTTTGGTTGACTCTTTTATTTCCTTAATAAAGATATTAGATTGTTTATTGGCATCCGTGTCTGGTTCCCAGTGCTCTCGCAGCTTAGAGTCGTCACAGCCAATGCCATTCCCTGACTCAAGAGGTCGGGATCTCTGGGTCAAGAGCAGGCATGGGAAAACCTCGGCCCTTGTAGGACTGCAACTCCCACAATTCCTAACCGCCTACCTGCAGTGTTGTACTCCAGGGCAGGAAGCACCTCTGTACTTAACCACCACACTCCAGTCCAAGTTAAATCAGCAAAGCATTTCATTGAAGATTATATAAATAGCAGTTCAGAAAAAATAGTAAAGAACTACAAAGTCTATATTTAGGAAATAGTCCAAAAGGTTCAAAGTACAGGAGTAGTTTCAACAACCCAAATCACAGGAATACAAAAGAACCAGGGATACAAGGCAGCATAATAATAATAATAATAATAATAATAATAATAATAATAATGGTCCTGGTGGTGATGGGCACACTGGGTGCCGTGCCAAAAGATCTCAGCCGGCATTTGGAAACAATAGACATTGACAAAATCACGATCTGCCAACTGCAAAAGGCCACCCGACTGGGATCTGCAGCATCATCCGAAAATACATCACACAGTCCTAGACACTTGGGAAGTGTTCGACTTGTGGTTTTGTGATATGAAATCCAGCATATCTATCTTGTTTGCTGTGTCATAATAAAATAATAATAATAATAAACTTTATTTTTATATCCCGCCCCATCTCCCCGAAGGGACTCGGGGCGGCTCACAACAGGGACAAGCCCGAAACAACAACACAACATATTTGACAAAAACTTAAAACATTTCAACGATACAGAAAATAAAATAATGGACAATACATTAAAATCCAAGCAGATAAAATCAGAGTAATTAAAAGCAAACCGGCGGGGACAGGTTTCGTAAAGTGCTGTATCATGGAAATGAGTAACAGTGATAAAGTGCCATATACTTTTAAAACATAAAGAAGTATTCTGATGACAGCTCTATTGGGCCTATTCATTCAAACGCACTCTGGAACAACCATGTTTTCAATTCCCGGCGGAAAATGGGCAGGGAAGAAGCTAACCTGATCCAATACAAAAATCCAGGAGCAATTCTTCAAACGTGGAAGCATGAAACATAAACAAAGACATGGAACTAGCATTTCCTTAGCAAGCTTGACTAGAACTTGACAGGAACAGTTGTCTCGATTACCAATGTCGACCAGACTGGCTGGCAAAATCCCCCGGCCTCTCTAATATATACATAAAAGCATGCCTTTTCCCCTGACATCCTGATAAAACTCTTTTCTATAACAAGCGCTGTGACCTTTGCAGATCCTGTTGAGCAGCCCGAAGTTTACGAAAGCTAAGACTCCTATCTACCAGCTCATTATCCTCTCAACCTGGGATTTCATCCTCTGAACTCATTTCAGCCTGTGATCTTGTTTCCCTAGAGAACGTCTCCACAGCAGAATCTGGGTGCAATATGGCCTTCACTAACTGCTGGAGACACAGACTGCTCATTTCCAGGACTTAAAATCTCATGTTGGCTCACAGGCCCAGGAATCCCATGATCCGCTTCCTCAGTGACATGGGAAGCAGGCACAACCATGGGGTGAACGGCCTGAACTACAAAAGATGGTTAGGAATTGTGGGAGATGCAGTCCAAAACACCTGGAGGGCCGAAGTTTGCTCTCCGTTGCTTCTTATTATTTATTTATTTACAGTATTTATATTCCGCCTTTCTCATCCCAAAGGGGACTTGGGGTGGATCACATTGCACACATATAAGGCAAACATTCAATGCCATAAAATAGAACAGAGACAGACGCAGGCACGGGCTGACCTCAAACTCATGACCTCTTGTTCAGAGTGATTTGTTGCAGCTGGCAGCTAACCAGCCCGTGCCACAGCCCGGCCTGCTTAAACTAAACGTCCTTTTAGCTCAGTGTTGGGCTCAGGAAATGTTGACAACAGTAAAGCTGTATGCCGCTTTGAATCCCCCCCACAGGAGAAAAGCGGGATAGAAATGAATAAATAACAATAACAATAATAATAATGGCAGCCCAGGAGCAAGCCATCAGAACAAATGCAATCAAGGCCAAGATCGAAAAATCAGCTGATGACCTAAAATGCAGACTGTGCAAGGAAACCGACGAAGCCATGGATCATATCCTCAGCTGCTGTAAGAAAATCGCACAGACAGACTACAAACAGAGGCACAACTATGTGGCCCAAATGATCCATTGGAACTTATGCCTCAAGTACCACCTCCCAGCAGCAAAGAACTGGTGGGATCACAAACCTGCAAAAGTATTGGAAAATGAGCACGCAAAGATACTGTGGGACTTCCGAATCCAGATTGACAAAGTTCTGGAACACAACACACCAGACACCACAGTTGTGGAAAAGAAAAAGGTTTGGATCATTGATGTCGCCCTCCCAGGTGACAGTCGCATTGACGAAAAACAACAGGAAAAACTCAGCCGCTCTCAGGACCTCAAGACTGAACTTCAAAGACTCTGGCAGAAACCAGTGCAGGTGGTCCCGGTGGTGATCGGCACATTGGGTGCAGTTCCAAAAGATCTCAGTTGGCATTTGGAAACATTGATAAAATTACGATCTGCCAACTGCAAAAGGCCACCCGATTGGGGTCTGCGCGCATCATCCGAAAATACATCACACGGTCCTAGACACTTGGGAAGTGTTCGACTTGGGATTTTGTGATACGAAATCCAGCATGTCTATCTTGTTTGCTGTGTCATAATAATAATAATAATAATAATAATAATAATAATAATAATAATAATAATAATAATAATAATAGTCCTAGACACTTGGGAAGTGTTCGACTTGTGATTTTGTGATACGAAATCCAGCATATCTATCTTGTTTGCTGTGTCATAATAAAATAATAATAATAATAATGTTTTCTGAATGCCACCTAGTGGCTGTTGCAAGCATTGACACTAAATCTGTTGCGCAGCAATTGCAATTAACTCTGAAGCAAGAGGCTTCAGCTGTGCTCCATAAAAAGTGACAATCCACTTCTTAAGCGAGCCTTTCCAATGCTGATTTGTATCAGTAAATGTTTGGTTGTTATACCTGTTTTATATACCTATTTACCTGGATTCACGTAAACATTTCTTGGGCCAAAAATTCAAGAAGCCCTGATCTACTCCCGAGGGAGGAGGAACTCAACTTCCCCACTCGCTGCCAGATTTCAGGGTTACGTTCCAGCTGCTTCACTTTCCTGCATCTCAAAGTTGGCTCTCTCCGGTACTTAGGAAAGGGATGAAAGATGGATCTGCATCTCATTTGCATAGCAACGACTCCTTAACCCATAGGCCTGAACTGCTTCCTTCAGGAGATTTGTGTGGATGTCAGGAAACTGGAAGACCGGAAAATCCACTGCTAAATCTTTCTCTCCATCTTTATTAATACACATACACATCCCAATAATCCCTTTGCTTTGCTTGGATGGGGTGCAAAAGCGGCAGCGGCTCAAAAGGAACCTCGAAAATATTGGTCATCTTGGACTGGATGAACTTCCTTGGAACCCATTGAGAACTTTTGGGTGAATCACAGAAAGCCGTCTGCACTAGCTCAGGAGCACTCTTGGCTTTCTTAACACATACAACACAGCCTGGGGGCCAGGCTGTGGCGCAGCTGGCTAGTAACCAGCTGCTATAAATCACTACTGACCGAGAGGTCATGAGTTCGAAGCCCGGGTCGGGTTAAGCCTCCGGCCATTAATAGCCCCGGCTTGCTGTTGACCTATGCAGCCCCGAAAGACAGTTGCACCTGTCAATTAGGGAAATTTAGGGACGCTTTATGTGGGAGGCTAATTTACAACACCATAAAACTGCCAGCAAAACACGAGGAAAGGAATGAGGAAGTACAGCCACTTCTGGACGGTGAAGCAACAGCTCCCCTTGTGGCCGGAATCGTGAAGCTGGAAAAATGTTTTAAAAAATGCCTCTGAGTCTGTCTAATGTATGTTGTTTGTCTGTTGGCATTGAATGTTTGCCATATATGTGTTCATTGTAATCCGCCCTGAGTCTCCTTTGGGGTGAGAAAGAAGGGCGGAATATAAATACTGTAAATAAATAAACAACAACAACTGCCAGCAGTTATTTGGCCTTTAAAGGGCACCTTCCTTGACCTTCCTCTCTGCCTCGGTTTCCCCCGTCACAAATGGTCTGAATGATGTTTGTTCACTTTAGTGTTGACCTTTTCCATGTTTTTAACTATGCCTCAGTTATTCTAATTTGCAGTCCAGCTTGTGCCCCAGTCTTGACGGAGAAATATAAATAATGGTAATACTGGGTTCCTGTGCGTTTTTCAGGCTGTCTGGACATGTATTTATTTATTTAAAGTATTTATATTCCGCCCTTCTTTCTCACTCCGAAGGGGACTCTCACATTGTACACATATAAGGCAAACATTCAATGCCATATAAACATAGAACAGAGACAGAGACAGACACAGAGGCAATTTAAACCTTTTCCAGCTTCCAGCTTCCTGAGGGTATGCTTCATCATCCACTGTGATGGCAACTTCCTCAATCCAACGGCAGCTGGGTGATTTTTTTATGGTGTCATAAATTAGTCTCCCCACATAAGTGGTACCTAAATTTCCTACTTGATAGATGTAACTATCTTTCGGGTTGCATAGGTCAGCAACGAGCAGCGGCTATATATTTTATTTTTATTTAATTGTCGGGTGCTCACCCTGACACGGGCTGGCCTCGAACTCATGACCTCTTGGTCAGAGTGATTTATTGCAGCTGGCTGCTAACCAGCCTGTGCCACAGCCCGGCCCCATGCAGCATTCCTTCCTGATGTTTCACCTGCATCTGTGGCACGCATCCTCAGAGGTTTGTTGGCAGTGAGGCAAGTGGGGTGTGTGTGTGTGTGTGTGTGTGTGTGTGTGTATGTATGTATGTATATATATATATATATACGAACTCATGGTCAGAGTGATTTATTGCAGCTGGCTGCTAACCAGCCTGCGCCACAGCCCGGCCCCATGCAGCATTCCTTCCTGATGTTTCACCTGCATCTGTGGCACGCATCCTCAGAGGTTTGTTGGCAGTGAGGCAAGTGGGGTGTGTGTGTGTGTGTGTGTGTGTGTGTGTGTGTATGTATGTATGTGTGTGTGTGTGTGTGTGTGTGTGTATGTATATATATATATATATATATATATATATATATATATATATATATCTGTAGAATGTCCAAGGTGGGAGAAAGAACCCTTGTCTATGTAAAGCAATTGTGAATGTTGCAGTAGCAAGCTTGAATAAGCATTTGAGTAGCCATGAAGCTGCAACGTCAATCAGTGAGAACATCTGCATAGAGCAGTGGTTCTCAACCTGGGATCCCCAGTTGTTTTTTTGGCCTACAACTCCCAGAAATTCCACCCAGTTTACCAGCTGTTAGGATTTCTGGGAGCTGAAGGCCAAAAATATCTAGGGACCCCAGGTTGAGAACCACTGGCATAGAGGTAGCCTGGCCTCTGTTGCCTGGAGGCACCCTCTGTTTGGGAGTTGTTCACTAGAGGCAGCCTCCTCTTATAGCACCTTAACTTCCTTCATGTTTACAAGTTTCACTCAGTGTACTTTGCCCAGTTCATTTTGTGATTTCATCGCTGTGTTTTATCATGTGTCAACCAATGATTGTGATTTTATTTTATGCCTTTTAATTTTATTTGTGTGGGTTTTTTGTATTTAATACCATTGTATGCTTGTTTTATATCTGTAAGCCGCCCCGAGTCCCTCTGGGGAGATGGTGGCGGGGTATAAAATTAAATTATTATTATTATTATTATTATTATTATTATTATTATTTTATTATGACACAGCAAACAAGATAGACATGCTGGGTTTCATATCACAAAACCACAAGTCGAACACTTCCCTTGTTATTATTATCAGTTAAAGTGGTATGAAACTGCATTAGTAATAGTAATAATAATAATAAACTTTATTTCTAGACCACTCTCTCTCCCCTATTATTATTATTATTATTATTTTATTATGACACAGCAAACAAGATAGACATGCTGGGTTTCATATCACAAAACCACAAGTCGAACACTTCCCAAGTGTTATTATTATTATTATTATTATTATTATTATTATTATTATTATTATTATTATGTCTCCAGGCAGCAACAGCCAGGCTACCTCTATGGAGATACCCTGGCTGATTGACTTGGCAGCTTCATGGCTACTTATTGCTATTCAAGCTCGCTAATTGCAACATTCATACTAGCTTTAGACAAGAGTTCTCTCTCCCATCCTGGACATTTTCCAAACACACATATATATACATACATATCTACATACAGTAGAGTCTCACTTATCCAACATAAACGGGCTGGCAGAACGTTGGATAAGCGAATATGTTGGACAATAAGGAGGGATTAAGGAAAAGCCTATTAAACATCAAATTAGGTAATGATTTTACAAATTAAGAACCAAAACCATCATGTTATACAACAAATTTGACAGAAAAAGGAGTTCAATGCGCAGTAATGTTATGTTGTAATTACTGTATTTACAAATTTAGCACCAAAACATCACGATATATTGAAAACATTGACTACAAAAATGCCTTGGATAATCCAGAAGCTTGGATAAGCGAGTCTTGGATAAGTGAGACTCTACTGTAGTTCAATACACAGTAATGCTATGTAGTAATTACTGTATTTACAAATTTGGCACCAAAACATCACGATATATTGAAAACATTGACTACAAAAATGCATTGGATAATCCAGAAGCTTGGATAAGTGAGACTCTACTGTAGTTCAATATGCAGTAATGCTATATGGTAATTACTGTATTTAAGAATTTAGCACCAAAATATCACGATATATTGAAAACATTGACAACAAAAATGTGTTGGATAATCCAGAAGCTTAGATAAGCGAGTCTTGGATAAGTGAAACTCTACTGTTGTTCATTACGCAGTAATGCTATATAGTAATTACTGTATTTACGAATTTAGCACCAAAATATCACGATATAGTGAAAACATTGACTACAAAAATGCGTTGGATAATCCAAAAGCTTGGATAAGTGAGACTCTACTGTAGTTCAATACGCAGTAATGCTATGTAGTAATTACTGTATTTACGAATTTAGCACCAAATATCATGATGTATTGAAAACATTGACTACAAAACATTGACTGCTCGAAGGCAGACTGCGTCGGATAATCCAGAATGTTGAATAAGTGAAGGTTGGATAAGTGAGACTCTACTGTAGTTCAATACGCAGTAATGCTATGTAGTAATTACTGTATTTACGAATTTAGCACCAAAACATCACGATTTATTGAAAACATTGACTACAAAACATTGACTACTAAAAGGCAGACTAAGTTGGATAATCCAGAATATTGAATAAGCGAATGTTGGATAAGTGAGACTCTACTGTAGTTCAATACGCAGTAATGCTATGTAGTAATTACTGTATTTACAAATTTAGCACCAAAACATCACAATGTATTGAAAACATTGACTACAAAACATTGACTACTAGAAGGCAGACTGCGTTGGATAATCCAGAATGTTGAATAAGCGAATGTTGGATAAGTGAGACTCTACTGTACATAAACACTCCACTTGCCTCATCTCCGACAGACCTCTGAACAAACCTCTGAGGATGCCTGCCACAGATGCAGGTGAAACGTTAGGAGAATGCTGAAAAAGTCATAGCAACCCAGTGATTCCATCTAAGAAAGCCTTTGACAACACAATGCGAATACTGAACTGGATCCTAATCCCACCAAAAAGAGATGATAGGCAGGAGCAAATCCTACTGCAGAACATCTCTTGCAATTGGGAAGATCTTCCGAATTCTTCTCACAACCTGGGGACTACCTATACTTAAATTGTAATAACAACGCGTATGGGGATCGCATGAAACCCTTGCATTTTATATATTTCTAAAAATATATGATTTATTTTTGCCCGTTTCGCCTAGACTCAGAGGCTCCTTGCCACATTGGTGTGAGACACCCACACAATGCCGCCAACACACAAACGTGGTGCGACAAACGGCTTGGAAAGCTCTGGCTTTTCCTGGAATTTGTATCTATTGATTTGTTGTCTCTGAAGCTGCAGAAAATAAGCTTGTCTCGTCCTCAATTAGACCTCCTCTCATGCGCCCTTCTCTCAGCCTTGTCTTCTCCAGTGGACAGTATGGTAGACATGAGCCAACAATGTGATGCAGCAGCTTAAAAAGCCAATTTTGAGCTGTATCAGAAGGAGACTATTTATTTATTTATTTATTTATTTATTTACAGTATTTATTTTCCGCCCTTCTCACCCCGAAGGGGACTCAGGGCGGATCACATCTATCTATATATATAAAAGGATAAAGTTGCGGGCGCAGTGACTATAACAACAAAACTAAACATCCCAGAAATACGAAATTTGGCAACACAATGCAAAAGGCTTGCCTCCAGGTTACAACAACACAACCACACCACAAAACCACAATCCAGACCCACAACACTCACAACAACGCATCATGCGATAACAACACAACTAAACGCCCCAGAAATACAAAACTTGGCAACACAATGCAAAAGCCTTGCCTCCCAGTTGTAACAACACAACCACACCACAAAACCACACAGGACCCACAAAACTCACAACAACGCATCGTGACAATAACAACACAACTAACGCCCCAGAAATACGAAACTTGGCAACACAACACAAAAGCATTCCCTCCAGGTTGTAACAACACAACCACACCACAAAACCACAATCCGGACCCATAAAACTCACAACAATGCATCATGACTATAACAACACAACTAAACGTCCCAGAAATACGAAACTTGGCACACAACTAAACGCCCCAAAAATATAAAACTTGACAACACAACGCAAAAACCTTGCCTCCCGGTTGTAACAACACAACCACACCACAAAACCACACCGGACCCACAAAACTCACAACAACGCATCATGACTATAACAACACAACTAACGCCCCAGAAATACGAAACTTGGCAACACAACACAAAAGCATTCCCTCCCGATTGTAACAACACAACCACACCACAAAACCACAATCCGGACCCACAAAACTCACAACAATGCATCGTGACTATAACAACACAACTAAACGCCACAGAAATAAAAAACTTGGCACACAACTAAACGACCCAGAAATACAAAACTTCGCAACACAACACAAAAGCCTTGCCTCTCAGTTGTAACAACACAACCACACCACAAAACCACAATCCAGACCCACAAAACTCACAACAACGCATTGTGACTATAACAAATACAACATTTGACAACACAACTCATCCACCTCCCCAATCCCTACATTCACACTTGGCCTCCAAAAAAACAATTACAATAATAACAATGACAACAACAACAACAATAAGAATCAACACCATCACAGGCAAGAAACAGCCAGGCACTGAGGCTGAGAAGCCAGTCAGTGCTAAACTCGGCCTCCAAAAAACAATACAGTAGCATCTAACATCCAACCTCCATAATCACTACAACAACAATAATAATAATAAACACCTACACAGGCAAAAAAAAAAAAAAGACTATTGTACCACAATAAAAATATAAACCGCACTCAGCAGAATCAGACATTACAATTAACAACAATCCAAAGACAACAGGGATCTCAAGCAATTATCAATCAACACAAAAATTGAAGAAGGTAACAGACTTCAAATACTACGACTAATGTGAGTATAAAGAAGGGTGGAGGTCACAGCATCAATACAACCTAATGTAGACTGACCAACACCACCAGACTAAGCCACAGCAACGCGTGGCCGGGCACAGCTAGTCTATATATATAAAAGAGTAATGGCGTTTCGGCCTAGGACAAAACAACAAAACTACACATCCCAGAAACACTAAACTTGGCAGCACAACCCCTCATCCATGCCTCTACGTTCATACAACAAAAAGTAAAGAAAAATAAAGTCCTAGTTAGAGGGAGAGGAATAATTGTTTTTATCCAATTGCTGCCAGTTAAAAGGCTAAGCTCTGCCCACTTGGTCTCCTAGAAACCCACTCAGCCCAGGGGACAGGCAGAGTTAGGCCTCTTCCACACTGCCTATAAAATACAGATTATCTGATTTGAACTGGATTATATGGCAGTGTAGACTCAAGGCCCTTCCACACAGCTATATAACCCGTTTATAATCTTATATTATCTGCTTTGAACTGGATTATCTTAACTCCACACTGCCATTCAGCAGTGGAACTCTCCGCCTCAGAGTCTAGTGGAAGCTCCTTCCTTGAAGCTCCTTCCTCCTTCCTTGAAGGCTTTATCCACCTGAACATTAGGAAGAACATCTGGACCATAAGAAGAGCTTATGTTCTCTGCCTAGGGGTGTGATGGAAGCTCCTTCCTAGGAAACTTTTAAACAGAAGCTGGATGGCCATCTGCCAGGGGTGTTTTGAGTGTGCTTTTCCTGCATGACAGGGGTTGAATTAGATGGCCCACTTGGTCTCTCCCAACTGTATTATTTCATATTTCTAAGCTGGAAGGAGTTCTAAAGAGGGATCAAAGGATCAAAGGTCTGGAGACCATGAATAATCTCTCTGAGGAGCGTCTTAAAGAACTGGGCCTGTTTAGCCTCAGAAGAGAAGGTTGAGAGGAGACATGAGAGTCATGGATAAATATGGGAAAGGGTGTCCTAAGGAAAACGGAGCAACCTTCCTTTCTGCTGCCCTGGGGACTAGGACTCCATGGAGACATGGGTTCAAATGACAGGAGAGGAGATTCCACCTGAACATCAGGAAGAACTTCCTGACTGTAAGAAGAGCTGTTCAGCGGTGGAACTCTCTGCCTCGGAGTCATAGAATCATAGAATAATAGAGTTGGAAGAGAGCACATGGGCCATCTAGTCCAACGCTCTTCTGACATGCAGGAAAAGCACAATTGAAGTATCCCTGACAGATGGTCATCCAGCTTCTGTTTAAAAGCCTTCAAAGAAGGAGCCTTCACTAGACTTCATGGCAGAGAGTTCCACTGCTGAACAGCTCTTCTTACAGTGAGGAAGTTCTTTCTGGTGTTCAGGTGGAATCTCCTCTCCTGTCATTTGAACCCATGGCTCCATTGAGTCCGAGTCTCCAGGGCAACAGAAAGTCTGTTCCCTCTTCCTTATGACCCCCTTTCACATACAGTAGAGTCTCACTTATCCAACACTCGGTTATCCAACGTTCTGGATTATCCAACACATTTTTGTAGTCAATGTTTTCAATATATCGTGATATTTTGGTGCTAAATTCATAAATACAGTAATTACTACATAGCATTAGTGCGTATTGAACTACTTTTTCTGTGAAATTTGTTGTATAACATGATGTTTTGGTGCTTAATTTGTAAAATCATAAACTAATTTGATGTTTAATAAGCTTTTTCTTAATGCCTCCTTATTATCCAACATATTCGTTTATCCAACGTTCTGCTGGCCCATTTATGTTGGATAAGTGAGACTCTACTGTATTTATATATGACTCTCACGTCTCCTCTCAACCTTCTCTTCTGTCCAGTGGAAACTCCTTCTTTCATAGAATCATCGAATAATAGAGTTGGAAGAGACCACATGGGCCATCTAGTCCAACCCCTTGCCATGCAGGAAAAGCACAATCAAAGTATCCCTGACAGGTGCCGTTTTTGGAGGCTCTGAAACAGGTGCTGGATGGCCATCTGTCGGGGGTGCTTTGATTGTGCTTTTCCTGCACGGCAGAAGGGGAGAATTGGACTAGATGGCCCACGGGGATCTCATCCAACTCTCTTATTGGAAGACCAAGATTTGGCCAGTAAAGTAATGCAGTGCAAGAAATAAATAGGAAACATGTGCAATTGACAGTTGGAAGACGGCCCTGGTCTATGATTCTGGATCATGAAATTTTAATGTTTGGATTAGATATTTTAATCTTGTCTTATTGTCTAAATGTTGTTAATAGTCTAATTGATTTTAATGCATAGTTATGTGTTTACTGTTTTAGATCTACGATTTGGTTTTACATGGATGTTAGGCATTGAATTTTGTCATGACTAGGTTGCAAAAATCTTTGTGTCCATTTGTAGTGTTTTGTGACCTTTGAGACACTTTCTCGGGCACAACAGGCACAGCTATGTTCAGATAGTGTTTACAACTATTCCTAGAGTTAAAGACTAAACGGCAAGCTGATGGTTCTTGGCTCCAGGGAAGGCTGCAAGTGACAACCGAGTGGCAATAGAGGGGCCACTGCTGCGTTGCCATTGGCCATGAGACGGAAGGTGAATGTATTTCAATTTAACCCTATCTGAACAAGGGTTATGGGCCCAGCACGCTCACGCTACTGGAATGCTGGATTACTTGCACATTACAGGCACACACAAACAACTTTGAACCGAACCATAAGTGAAATTTCAACACTACACAATTCAATACCTCAACAGGCCACCCATCCTTCTCACCCACAACAGACACACACACACACACCCTTGCATTGTGCACCCCTCACCGGCCACGATGTACATGGCACTGCCGTCGTCCCCCTCGGCCACCACGTTCTGCCCCGGGAGGCACTCCAGCGAGGTGAAGCTCTCCACCAGCGGCTGGTCCTGCCCTTCGCCCAGGCAGCGCAGGAACTGGTTGCGCTTCACGGCTTCCAGGATGAGGCTGGCATCCCTGCAACGGAAGGGGGTTAAGGCCAAGGATGGAGACAGGCATGGGCCAACTTGGGCCCTCCCTCCCTTCAGGTGTTTTGGACTTCAACTCCCACCATTCCTAACAGGAATCAGATAGATAACATAATCAGAAACAGAAGATGGAAAAGCTCCACGATCTCTGCCAAAACAAGACCAAGAGCAGATTGTGGTTCAAACTAGATATGTACTATTAAAACTAATTGACTGGGGCTAGAACAGGCATGAGTCAACTTGGGTCCTCCCTCCAGGTGTTTTGGAGTGTAACTCCCACCATTCCTAACAGC
>NW_026943836.1:715000-855000 GCF_035594765.1 Anolis carolinensis | reverse complement strand
AAAATAACTAAAAATAATATAACAAAATAATAAAATATAATAAATAAAAAAGATAAGTTACAATAAAATTAATTAAAAAATACAATTAACATCAAATAAAATTTCCACAATGATTTTTAACCAATACCATCACCACTTTGCCACAGCAACGCGTGGCCAGGCACAGCTAGTCTATATATATAAAAGAGTGATGGCATCACGGCGACCCACAAAACAACAAAACTACAGGCCCCCCAACCTCGAAATTTGACAACACAACCCATCATCCATGCCTCTAGGTTGATACAACAAAAAGAAAAGAAAAATAAAGTCCTAATTACAGGGAGAGGAATAATTGCTTTTATCCAATTGCTGCCAGTTAGAGGGCTAAGCTCCGCCCACTTGGTCTCCTAGCAACCCAATAAAAAATAATAAAAAACACTAAAAAAAATTAATACAATAAAATACTATAATAACAGAAAATAACTAAAATAATACAAGAAAATAATAAAATATAATAAATAAAAATATAACTTACAATAAAATTAATTAAAAAATGCAAATAACGTCAAATAAAATTTTTTAACCAATACCACCACCACTTTGCCACAGCAACGCGTGGCCGGGCACAGCTAGTACATTATAAAATACTTGAGCCATTCATCCACAATGTCAGACCTTTAGGAGCCATCATGGGTTAAAGCCTTGTGGCGGCTGAACTGCTCACTTGAAGGTTGCTGGTTGAGCTCCTGTCTGTCAGCTCTAGCTTACGGGGACATAAGAGAAGCCTCCCACAACACATCGGGGCACCCCAGAGAAATGTCCCTGTGGATCAGTGTTTCTCAACCTGGGGGTCGGGATCCCTGCGGGGGGGGGGGGGTCTCTGAAGGCCACCAGAAAACACATACTTCTGATAGTCTTAGACAACCCCTTTGGTTGATCTCTCCACCTGTTCTTTGGCCCAATTGTATCATTGGTGGGGTCCAAAGGGCTCTTTATTTATTTATTTATTTATTTACAGTATTTATATTCCGCCCTTCTTTCTCACCCCGAAGGGGACTCAGGGCGGATTACAATGAACACATATATGGCAAACATTCAATGCCAACAGACAAACAACATTCAGTTTTAGACAGACACAGAGGCATTTTTAACATCTTTCCAGCTTCACGATTCCGGCCACAGGGGGAGCTGTTGCTTCGCCGTCCATTGGTGGCTGTTCTTCCTCTTCTTTTCCTCGTCAGCAGTTTTATAGAGTGTTGTAGATTAGTTAAATTAGCCTCCCGCATAAAGCGTCCCTAAATTTTCCCTACTTGACAGATGCAACTGTCTTTCGGGGCTGCTAGGTCAACAGCAAGCCGGGGCTATTATTATTATTATTTTTTATGGTCGGAGGCTTAACCCAACCCGGGCTTCGAACTCATGACCTCTCGGTCAGTAGTGATTTATAGCAGCTGGTTACTAGCCAGCTGCGCCACAGCCCAGCCCCTTTGATTGTAGGTTAACTACAAATCCCAGCAACTACAACTCCCAAATGTCAATGCCTATTTTCCCCAAACTCCATCAATGTTCACATTTGGGCATATTGAGTATTGGTGCCAAGTTCGGTCCAGATCCATCATTGTTTGAGTCCACGCCTCACCCAATCAGAGAGCCATCCCCGCTTCAGCTCCTCAACCAATCAGGAGCGAGAGGGCGGTCTGAGCCATTGACAAAGGGCTGCAGAGTGGATTCATGAATGAATCAGTGGGTCTCATCTGTACACAAAGGCACCGTAGCTCAAAAGCCCTCAAGGTGTCCAAAGATTATTTCCCAGGATGAAAATATACATATACAGTAGAGTCTCACTTATCCAACACTCGCTTATCCAACATTCTGGATTATCCAACGCATTTTTGTAGTCAATGTTTTCAATATATCGGTTCCGGTTTTCAAAAGGCTGGAAGCAGAGCAGATGGGTGAGTTCTTTGTTAATATGTTTGGCCTGGTAAATTGACAAAAGGAATGTCAGGCAGGACGATCTTGGCTTTCCGTCCCAGATTTGAATGTGACAAGGAACCAAGTGATCAAGTGATCAATTCCTCTTTTGAGCAGCCTGCTCCGAGACTCAAAAGGGAAGACCAGTGTCTATTGTTCATGAAAGGTATGTGATTGTGTCCTTTCTGAGAGGATTTCCCTTCTCAGGAATGCAGAAATGCCAACCAGGTCAAACAGAGGTGATCCTTAATATTTCATACGTTGGGACATAAGGAAAGAAAAGGAGACATATAGGGATGCATAGAATACATACATAGAATCAGAAATCATATTGCCCACTCCCACCCACCCAAAGGTCCAGGGTAAATCCATAAGCCTCATAGGAAAGTACAGAATCCAAGGGGGAGGAAAAGGGGTTTCATTGAGTGTCCATAGCATGGCCAAGCTAGCCAAGGTTCAGTGAGGGGCCGATGGAGGTTGGGGTCACTGCCTGAGGCACAAGGAGACCCCGTGGTGACCCTCTCCGTGTTCAGCGTGCAGTCCGAACTTGGTGAGCCATGAAACGGCGGCGAGGCGAGTGGCGCACCGGCAAAGAGGCTTAGTTTGACAATCAGCTGTTGTCTCTTTAAACTTGTTGCTGTAGAAATAAAGATGGTTTTTCTGGAGCTGAGAGGTCTCAGCAAAAAGCAAAATACAGTAGAGTCTCACTTATCCAAGTTTCTGGATTATCCAAGCCATTTTTGTCGTCAATGTTTTCAAAATATCGTGTTATTTTGGTGCCAAATCCGTACATACAGTAATTACAACATAACACTACTGCGTATTGAACTGCTTTTTCTGTCAAATGTGTTGTCTAACATGATGTTTTTGTGCTTAATTTGTAAAATCATAACCTAATTTGATGTTTAATAGGCTTTTCCTTCATGCCTCCTTATTATCCAACATATTCGCTTATCCAACGTTCTGCCGGCCCGTTTATGTTGGATAAGTGAGACTCTACTGTACATATTTGTCTGGCATGGCTTGCCAGATTCCGGTTTTCAAAAGGCTGGAAGCAGAGCAGATGGGTGAGTTCTTTGTTAATATGTTTGGCCTGGTAAATTGACAAAAGGAATGTCAGGCAGGACGATCTTGGCTTTCCGTCCCAGATTTGAATGTGACAAGGAACCAAGTGATCAAGTGAGTCAAGTACATACAGTAATTACAACATAACACTACTGCGTATTGAACTGCTTTTTCTGTCAAATGTGTTGTCTAACATGATGTTTTTGTGCTTAATTTGTAAAATCATAACCTAATTTGATGTTTAATAGGCTTTTCCTTAATCCCTTCTTATTCTCCAAGATATTTATTTATTTATTTATTTATTTATTTATTTATTTGCAGTATTTATATTCCGCCCTTCTTTCTCACTCCGAAGGGGACTCAGGGCGGATCACATTACACATATAGGCAAACATTCAATGCCTTTTGACACAGAACAAAGACAAACAAACATAGGCGCCGAGTGGGCCGCGAACTCATGACCTCCTGGTCAGAGTGATTCATTGCAGTTAATTGCAGCTGGCTTGCCCTCCCGCCTGCGCCACAGCCCGGGATAAGATATTTGCTTATCCAAGCTTCTGCCGGCCCGTTTAGCTTGGATAAGTGAGACTCTACTGTAGTAGTTATGCTTAGAATCAGCTCAGAGAGATAAGATATGAAACCGGTGCCAATCCGTTAATTCGTGGTTACGGAGGTCCGGGGATCTCAGTAACCGCGACTTAAAGGAAACGCACCTAGCCGCTTGTCAGAGGCTGCCAGCAACCTGGGAAGGAAGAGAGGCTAGTTACAAGTGGAAAAGAGAAAACTCTCATGCTGGAGCCAAGAAAAAGATACATAATAACCACCATGCGAAGAGAAAGTTAATAGGTATTGATACTTTTATTAGGGATTGGCTACATTGTTGGGGATAGGGAGGCAAAAAAGAAACATGTTATAAGCTGCTTGATACAGGGAATGCCGTGGATTTCAGTAAGGCCTTCGACAAAGTCCCCCACGACCTTCTGGCAAGGAAACTAGTAAAATGTGGGCTAGACAAAACTACGGTTAGGTGGATCTGTTATTGGCTAAGCGAACGAACCCAAAGGGTGATTCTCACCAATGCGTCATCTTCATCATGGAAAGAAGTCACGAGTGGAGTGCCATATGCAGGGCTCCGTCCTGGGCCCGGTTCTGTTCAGGATCTTGATTAACGACTTAGACGAAGGGTTAGAAGGCACGATCATCAAGTTTGCAGACGACACCAAACTGGGAGGGAGAGCTAACACTCCAGAAGACAGGAGCAGAATTCAAAACGATCTTGACAGACTAGAGAGATGATTGGCCAAAACTAACAAAATGAAGTTCAACAGGGACAAATGCAAGATACTTCACTTCGGCAGAAAAATGGAAATCAAAGATACAGAATGGGGGACGATGCCTGGCTTGAGAGCAGTGTGTGCGAAAAAGACCTTGGAGTCCTCGTGGGGAGGAAGGGGAACATGAGCCAACAATGTGATGCGGCTGCTAAAAAAGCCAATGGGATTCTGTCCTGCATCAAGAGGGGAATAGCGTCTAGATCCAGGGAAGTCCTGCTCCCCCTTATTCTATTCTGCCTTGGTCAGACCACACCTGGAATCACACTGTGTCCAATTTTGGGCACCACAGTTGAAGGGAGATGTTGACAAGCTGGAAAGCGTCCAGAGGAGGGCGACTAAAATGATGAAGGGTCTGGAGAACAAGCCCTATGAGGAGCGGCTTAAAGAGCTGGGCATGTTTAGCCTGCAGAAGAGAAGGCTGAGAGGAGACATGATGAGGGCCATGTACAAATACGTGAAGGGAAGTCCTAGGGAGGAGGGAGGGAGCTTGTTTTCTGCTGCCCTGCAGACTAGGACGCAAGGGAACAAGGGCTTCAAACTACAGGAAAGGAAGGAGATTCCACCTGAACATCAGGAAGAACTTCCTCACTGTGAGGGCTGTTCAGCAGTGGAACTCTCTGCCCCAGACTGTGGTGGAGGCTCCTTCTTTGGAGGCTTTTAAGCAGAGGCTGGATGGCCATCTGTCGGGGGTGCTTTGAATGCGATTTCCTGCTTCTTGGCAGAAAGGGGTTGGACTGGATGACCCATGAGGTCTCTTCCAACTCTAGGATTCTATGATTCTATGCTGTTGGAGCACACATTTCATTTATTGGTTGGTCCAGCAGGGCTTTTCTCCGGATCTGCGGAACTCCCTGCTGCAGGTCAGATTAGGTTGAATGCAGGAAGCCTATTCTGTTCGACCTCACTTCCTTCCCTTCCCTGACCCCCCCCCCCCCCCCAATACACACCTGAGGCCAGGTCTCTTCCTCCCTCCTCCCTGGATTTGCATGATACCTGGGCAGGTGAGGCCTCCCTCCCTCCCTCCCTCCTGCCTCTCAGTCCCCAGGAGGCGCCAGAGGAGGAGGAAGGGGCCGAGAGACCCCATGGGGAGCTGGGTGGGGGTCCTGGCCCTCTTGCTGGGGGCGGTTGCCTTTGGATCCGCAAATGGCCCGTCTCCAACCCGGTGGTCCTCCAGCCTGAAGCGGAGCCCAACTGATGCCATGGTGAGTCCCTTGCCAGCCCTTCTCCCTCCCCATTTAGAACCCCCAAAGACCACCCAGTCCAACCCCTTCTGCTAGGCAAGAAGGCACCATCCAAGCCCTCCCAACAGATGGCCATCCGGTCTTTGTGTTAGGTTCTCTTCTTCCAATTGTGCTGTGGGACCAAGACACACGCTGGTAGATTTCCAACAGGTTTTTATTGTACAGAATACCAGAATCTTCTCTGTAGCCCATTTATATAGGGGCTCTCACATACCAGAGGGTAATGGAGGTTTTATGGCTGGCCCATTTTATAATAATAATAATAATAATAATAATAATAATAATAATAATAATAATAAAACTTTATTTATACCCCGCCACCATCTCCCCAATGGGGACTCGGGGCGGCTTACATGGGGCCACGCCCAAAACAATACAATGTAAACAGCATATAAAAGAACAGCACAACACAATACAATAAACAATACAGTAAATAATATCCATTACAAAATAAAACAAGGAGACAATAAAAACAAGGGCAAACCACATGAACATTAAGTTATGGCTGGCATCTGTTCTTTGTCAGCCGACTGGAGATGTCAAAGATTGAAGATCATGACATGTGGGTAAGTCTTCCCCAGAAGAAAGCACCAAGACACATGCTGAGTAGATTCAAACAGGTTTTATTGTACAAAATACCAGAATCTTCTCTGTAGCCCATTTATATAGGGGCTCTCACATACCAGAGAGTAATTGAGGTTTTATGGCTGGCATCTGTTCTTTGTCAGCGATTGCTCTGTGTCCGGAGATGTCAAAGATCGGAGATCATGACACCAGTTCAACCTCCTCCTGCTAGGCAGCATACTCTCAAAGCCCTCCCGACAGATGGCCATCCAGTCTCAGTTTAGAAGAGAAACTCCACCAGACTCCAGATGGAAGGGATCCTAGTCAGTCGGAGGAAAACTCCCAAACTCATGGATGCTCCAGACCCAATAATGATGATGATGATGATGATGATGATGATGATGATAGCTGCAGTGGCATTGCAAAGTGACACCCCTTATAGAAAATAGCAAAAAGAGAAATCTTAATTTTTGGAATATTTTAGAGGGGGGAGTTTTTTCTTAATCTCTCTATTTATTGATTATTTTTCCTCTCATCAATATAAATGTCATTATACAATTTCTAGAGTTATTTCCCAATTCATCCCTTGTGCGACCCACTTTCAGGAATGTCTTCAAGGCACGAATGATTGAAACTGTGGATACAGAATCCCTGAATACAGCCGACGGATTGTCATGGCATTGATTAATTGATTTATTGAATTTTCTTCCCACCTTTCTCCCAACATGGGACTGTTGTGGGTCTCAAGGCAATTTTAAAATACTGTGATTATTTATAATACTATTGAACCGACAACAAAATCAAAGCACCGGCTTGAATCGGAATAAGAAAAGAATATTTGGAAATAAAATATGTTCTGAGCTGCCTTGGGTCCCGTGGGTTTGGAGAAAGGCATAATATAATAAAATAATGGTGAAAACATTTGTTACATTAATTGATGCAATTGATAACCAATTAATAATAGTTGCATCAATTCGTGCAAAATACTGTGCAATTTTTATTTCAAAATAATAAAATATTTATTAATAAAACAATTGGAATGTGTTGTTGAAGGCTTTCACGGCTGGAATCACTGGGTTGTTATGTGTTTTCCGGGCTGTATGGCCATGTTCTGGAAGCATTCTCTCCTGACCTTTCACCCACATCTGTGGCAGGCATCCTCAGAAGTTGTGAGGTATTTAGGAAACTAAGCAAAGGGAGGTTGATATATCTTTGGAAGATCCTCACAACCTCTGAGGATGCCTGCCATAGACGTGGGCGAAACGTCAGGAGAGAATGTTTCCGGAACATGGCCTGGAACACTCACAACACAATTAGAATGGTTTTGCAATTAAATCGTGTCAGTCAAAGGGCTGAAATAAGTGGGTAAAATGTCCAGAAAAGGGACAGAAAGGAATACAAAGCGTTATTCCCAATGCAATGCAAATGTTTTGCATTTTTACTGTGTTAATCATCATCATTATCATCATCTCAACCCTTAAGCCCAAGCTAAATCCCTGATTTTCTTTGCTTTGACAATCTTCTTGGAAACCGCTTCAGAAGTGTTCCCTTTGGTCTGAAAGGGCCCGTTCTTTGTGGACGATGGGAATCATGGCCAGCGCATCCCTTCGGGCCCTTCTCCTTGGTGCAGTGTTCCCGAAACCACGACAGAGACTGAGATTTGCATGCAAATTGGGGAAAACACAGGCAAATTTGGGGTCTGCGGGCAGGAAGGGCGATGCATCCTGCTCCAGGTTTACTCAGGTGTGTTGACAGAGAGTCAGCAGGTAAAGCAGGGGATGCCAGGCTGCTTCCACAACCACTCCCATCATCTCCAGGCAGTGCATTCATTCATTCATTTCATTTCATTTATATACCGCTTTTCTCACCCCTGGGGGGACTCAAAGCGGTTCACATCAAATAAATGGCAAAGATTCAATGCCTCACATACGATTAAAAACAGTATTATCACACTTCTAAAACAATAACATAGGACTATAAATTAAACCATTAAAACTATAAACCATCAAACATAAACATGTTATGCAATATTTACATAAAGTTCATGATGAAGGTTTGGGGATTAGGTATTTTCAATATGCTAACAGCAGGTTATCTTTGCCACCTGAGTCAGAAGTGTTGCAATAATATTTGGGGACAATAAAAAAAAGACTGGGTGAAATTCAATTGAGACATACCAGAGGCACTGTTGGTAGATCACTTGCCTATCCTGGAAGTTAAACATTAGGGAGATAAATGTTACTCTCCATTGACTTCATAAAGAATCAAATACAGTCAGTCCAAGCATGCCATTAAATTATGTGAATCATTAAAGGACAAATCACAGTAACAACACAAATGCTATCAGCTGAAATGGGTGTTTCCTGCATGCACCTGGGAGGGCAGGTGTGTTGGAGAAGAATCATTGCCTCCCACCAAGTTTCTTTCTCTCTTTCCTAGCATCATGGCACTTCAGATCCGGAGGGGATCGGGCCCCAGGGACCCCCAGGACGCAAAGAGAGGGCAGCCGGTGAGTGGACACTCTAAGGCAGGGTGTCAGGAATGGTGGGAGTTGAAGTCCAAAGTTGGCCCAGGCCTGGTCTCCTCCTCCCTCCTCCTCCTTCTTTTTCTTGCTTCTCTTCTTCCTCTGATGAAGGTTGTAATCAAGTGCGAATTTTTGGCACACAAATGTTATGTTTAATTGTGTGTTTGGGTTTTAAAAGGGTAAGTATTGCAGTTGCTGCATCTCAGCACTCAGAGGCTGGTTGCCATGGAGAAGTAGGTGGAGCCAACTGCCATTTTGCTGAAGAAGTGCAGAATTTAAAAAAGAGGTCAGTCTGTGCCCTGATGAGGTACAAGGAAGATGGATCCTAGGTTGAAGTGATCAAGGGAGACTCAATTGACATTTTGAGTCAGTTTTAAATAAGTTTGGTGACTTATTTAATAATCTGTGTCCTAGTAAGGAACAGAGGATCTGTGATAGCATATCACAGGGGTGAATGTGGTATAAAAGTGGCAGAGGAATAGGGTGTAACTACCTTAGGTAAAAGAAGTACAGTAGAGTCTCACTTATCCAACATTCTGCCGGCCCATTTATGTCCAACTTATCCAACATAAACAGGCCGGCAGAATGTTGGGTAAGCGAATATGTTGGATAATAAGGAGGCATTAAGGAAAAGCCTATTAAACATCAAATTAGGTTATGATTTTACAAATTAAGCACCAAAACATCATGTTATACAACAAATTTGACAGAAAAAGTAGTTCAATACGCAGTAATGCTATGTAGTAATTACTGTATTTACAAATTTAGCACCAAAATATCACGATATATGGAAAACATTGACTACAAAAATGCGTTGGATAATCCAGAACGTTGGATAAGCGAGTGTTGGATAAGTGAGACTCTACTGTACTTGTATTGGAAACTATATATTGAATGTAATCCTATTAGAAATAGGAATAGGAAAATATGTAATCACAAGCAGATTGTGTGCATACAGCCCCAAAATACACTCTGCCTAGCAAATAACCATCTCCCCATAAGCAGAGACCAAAGTTCACCCTAAGTGCCAGAGACATATGTCAGAACAGTAGATGGGAAGCAACACTCTGAGGGCAGAGGAGCTCCAGGGACGGCTAATGACTCTGAACAAAGGATGCCCTCCAGGCAAGAGACAAACCTTTCCAATGCTAATTAAGGTGATTAATTGCAACATTCATGCTGACTTCCAACTGACAAAGAGTTCTTCCCACACCCTGGACTTTCCACAGATATATATTAACCTTCCTTGCCAAGTTTCTCCATGCCTCACAACCTCTGAGGATGCCTGCCATAGATGTGGGCGAAACGTCAGGAGAGAATACTTCTAGAACATGGCCATACAGCGCGGAATACATACAACAACCCCATATGTCAAGTGTCAACAAGAATAGATAGGCTAATGGACAAAATACAAATTAAGGCTTTTGGGATGTCAAGATAAGACCTGGCACCATGTAGGAGTGCTAATGGCTCCCTGAAAGCTAGGATAAGGGGGAATTCCTCAATTAATGGGAACCCCTGAAAGCCTAGATAGGAATTCCTTAGATAAGGCCTAATGGAGGGTCAGAGGTCTTGAAAGTAGCCTATATTTTAGGAAAATGCAAAAGTAGCTTTTAGTAAAGTGCAAAGTAAGACTTTTTTGACACTAATTGTTGATGGATAATGCCTATATGACGTAGGTAGATGGAGGAAAAAAGGGTATATAAGGACCTGTGTTTCTTTGTTCTGTACCTTCGCTTTCCTGATTACAGGAGAAGGTCCTTCCTATTGCTTATTCTCTCTGGCCACTGAGAATAAACGTCTTTTTCTACAGCAACCGGAACTCTCTTTGTCTCATTACTTCAACCTTTGCCATTTCACCTCCAGTACCTCCTCCACTTCCTCCTCCTCCCACTCTCCTGCATTTTCTTCTTCTTCATCATCCTCTTCTTCATCTTACTCTTCATTTCCTTCCTCCTTCCCTTCTTCCTACTCTTCCACCTCCTCCTCCTCCTCTGCTTCTCCTCTCCTTCATGCTCCTATTTCTCTTCCTTCTTTTTCTTCTTCCTCTTCTCTCTCCACTTCCTCCTCTTCATCCTTCTCCTCTTCATTTCCTTTCTTCTTCTCCTCTTCATCCTCACCTTCTTTCTACTCTTCCTCCTCCTCCTTCCTCTTCTTCCCACAAAGAGAGCCCCTTCCCCAAGCCCACCTATTTCCTTCCTCCCTTCCTTCCTCAGGGCTCTCCCTCCGGGGGTCCGCCTTCCTCCGGTTGATGCCTGTTTCCCCCTCGACAACCTTGGATGCTGACCAGGTGCAGGGGGTCCTCCATGCCGTGGGTCTCCCCAGGACAGTGAATGGCGCAGACGGGACAACCATCAACGCCTTGGCTGTGACCACACGTGAGTAGCCCACGGGAACCTCCCCCTTCCCAAATCCCCCGGGACCCCTTCTTTCAGCAAGTCTGCTCCAGGATTTAGTCCGAACTTGAGCTGTCAAAGATTCAACGCTTTTAAGCTGCAAGACTATTCAGTGCAGTTCAACCAGACCAACAAAGAATTAACCTTGGTAGAAGGCAACCAGGCTTTGAAGTAGTGAGGCTATTCATTGCAATTCTAGCAGCTCAAAAAACCGTTCCCCTAGAATGCAAGTATCCAGCCTTCCAAGCAGCAAGCCTATTCCATTGTATTCCAGCTCACCAAACAAGGATTCCCAAAAGAAGAAAACAGCCAGGCTTTGAGGCTGCAAGGCTATTCACTGCTATTCCACCTGGCCAACAAAGGATTCCCATACACCACAGCAACACGTGGCCAGACACAGCTATACTAGCTATGCCTGGCCACACGTTGCTGTGGCTAGGACTTAATTTTTCTTTTCTTTTTGTTGTATGAACATAGAGGCGTTGATGAGAGGTTGTGCTGTCAATTTTCGAAGTTGTGGGGCGTTTAGTTTAGTTGTTTTGTCTGGTGCCGTGATTCCATTACCCTTTTATATATATAGATATATTAAGAAGGATCTGGGAATCTAACCTGAGCCTGGGAGAGGGAAATGCCTCCACGTTAGATCTGATCTGTGGAAAACAGGGTTAATATAATGATATTATTAATAACAATATGTGATGACCCATGGGCCTTGTAGTCCTGCTCAGGACATGGTAATTCCTGATGAAGATGAAAACTTGGGTTTTTTACCTTCCCAGTCTGAACTGGATTCCTCTCAGCCAGATCTTTCCCAGGCAGATCTGGGAACCTTGCACCTGCAAGAAAGTTGTCTCCCAGAAGTATGTCAAACAAGCCCAGAGCCTACTTCTCCCGTGTTCTTGCGCCGGGAGTTTTGTAAACAACAGAGAAGTTTGGATTCAGCTTCGCGCAGGAGTGCAAGAATTGCAGCTAAGAATGTAGCCAATTAAGACTGCTTCTCGTGAGAATCTTTAAGGAGTTTAACATCTGGTCTCAGAGTTTAGCTTTCGTTTCTGATTCCCAGAGAACTGCTTCGGTGGGAAAGTTAGACTCTATATAGGTGTTTTGCCCGCGTAGTAACTTCGCGGAGTCAATTCGTCAGCCTACGGAGCGAGTTGTGTCTGGACAGCGCGCTCCGATTCAAGCCTCGCTCCTGCTCAAGCCTTGCCTTGCTATCCAGCCTTCGCCTTGCTTCCCAGCCTTTGTTTATCTACGGACTTTGCCTTGTTTCCCAGGACCAATCCTTGCCTTGTTCCACGGATTTTACCAAGTTATTCCACGGACCTTGTTCTTGTTCCTAGTTACCTTGTTCCACGTTTTAAGCCTTGTTTCAAGTATCAAGTTATTTCCTAGCCTCGCTCAAGTTTCATGGACTAAAGGACCTTGTCATCTCCCCTCACTTTGCTTGTCAAAGTGAGTGTTTCGGTTATTGGATTACAACTTTGGACCTTAATATTTCATATTGGACATTATTTCTTTGGACTAATTTTGACCTTTCCTGGAAGGTCTGCTTCTGGACTATCTTTTACATTTGCTTTTACTAACTTTATATATTTCCTTAATAAAGATATTAGATAGAATCTGGCCTCTGCGTATGGTTATTGGTGCTCTGTAGCCTGGGTCGTGACAGTTTGACTCCGCCACCCTAAGCACCAATTAACCTCGGCCAGAATGTCTACCGGAACCGTGCCCGGTGGGCAGCCACTGAGCTACACCATCAGCAAGGACGAAGTGGATCGCATCCGCGACAGACTCAACGCCCAGGATGGAGAAATAAAGGGCTTGCGGGAGCGCGGAGTCCGCCTCCCGGCCATGGCGTTGCCTACCAAGTTTACTGGAGAAGCTTCTAAGGTTCATGTTTTCCGTCGCCAATGTCAAGCTTATCTAGAGGCCCGTGATGCCGAGTTTCCCCAAGAAGACATCAAAGTGGCGTGGGTTTACAGTCTTCTAGACGGGCCAGCGGCCAATTGGGCGACGGCACTGTTCGACCAAGCCTCTCCACACCTAAGATCAGCGCAACACTTCTTGGACCACCTCAAGGAGACTTGGGGAATCGAGGACAATTTGGAGGCAGCCGGTCACAAACTACGCCGCCTTTTCCAAGGAGACAGACCTATGTCTCAGTATATAGCCGAGTTCCGAGTGCTGGCCCACAACACCGGCTGGAACGATGTAGCCCTCAGAGGACAATTCCGGGAGGGTCTCAACATTGAAATGCTGGAAGAAATCTCCAAGGTGGATCCTCCCCAGACCCTCGAGGCACTCATTGATCAATGTTTACGGGCTGAAGTCATGATTGCCAACAGGAAACAGTGGGTTCGAGGCCAGGGCAGTAGAGCCGGGGCAAAACCCCCCGCTCCCGCCAGCGTTCAGCCACGTCCAGTGTGGAGACCCCCACCGCCAACCCCATACCCCAGAGGAGGCGAGGAGGTGCCGATGCAGTTGGGCAATGTGCGTCCCAGACTAGATGCCGCCGAGAAGGCCCGTCGTCAACGCTTAAACCTCTGCTGGTACTGCGGGAACGGGGGCCACTTCGCCAGAGAGTGCCCAGCCAAAGGGAAGCCTGCCGCCCGTCTTGCGGCGGCGTCCTCCACGGAGACGAAGGCGTCTGAGCCGACTGGCACACAGCCGGCGGGGGAAGCCAACGACCGGGTGTAGAGAGGCTCGCCAACCCGGTCAAAAAATCCATTCAAGAGCCGCCAACCGGGGTCCTGTTCCTTCTCGTGGTCACATTATGGTCAGCAAAAAGGGGACCCGTCATGATCCACGCCATGATAGACTCTGGAGCTACCAACAATTTCATTGATAGAGAGTATGCCGACTCTCTGGGATTACAATATCATGATTTCAAGAATGCCCGTGTGGTGCAAGCCATAGACGGCCGCCCCCTCAAGACGGGCCCCGTAAGTCAGTGGTCGGAACCCACCAGGATGTGGATAAGGGAACATATGGAAGAGATTTCCTTCTTTGTTACCGAGGTTCCCCATTTCCCTGTGATTTTGGGAATTCCATGGCTGACTCTCCACGACCCTAACATCTCCTGGTCCAACAGAGAACTGCAGTTTGCTTCACCGTACTGCCAAAACCATTGCCTCGTAGCCAAGGTCTGCCATGCCACGGACACCGAGCCCATCATCACCTTGCCAAAGAAGTACTCCGAGTATTGGGATGTATTCAATGAAAAAGAAGCCGAAAAATTACCCCCACATAGACCTTATGACTGTGCCATTGACTTGGTGGAGGGGGCCCCGATCCCGCGAGGGCATCTCTACTCCCTGACTGAACCAGAGCAAGAAGCTCTCAGGGAATTCATAGAGACAAACCTTCGCAAGGGATTCATCAGACCCTCTCAATCCCCAGCCGCCTCCCCAGTGATGTTTGTGAAGAAGAAGTCAGGGGAACTACGCTTGGTGGTGGACTACAGAGCATTGAACAATATCACCAAGCGGAACAGCTATCCCCTGCCCTTAATCTCGGATCTACTGGATCGGCTTCGAGGAGCCAAGGTTTACACCAAGCTGGACCTTCGGGGGGCTTACAACTTAGTTCGCATCAGGGAAGGGGACGAGTGGAAGACCGCCTTCCAGACCAAATTCGGATTATTCGAGTCCCGAGTTATGAATTTCGGTTTATGCGGAGCTCCCGCAACGTTCCAGCATTTTGTCAATGACATTTTTCAGGACTATCTAGACAGGTTCTTGATAATCTACCTGGACGATTTTTTGGTGTTTTCTAGATCACAATCAGAACATGAGAACCACGTCAAAATGGTGTTACAACGATTGCGGGATCATGGACTTTATGCCAAGCTGGAAAAATGCGCCTTTGATCTACAAGAGGTAGATTTCCTTGGTTACCGCATCTCGCCTCTAGGGCTTTCCATGGATCCAGCCAAGGTTTCAGCAGTATTGGAATGGCGGGCGCCAACTAACAAGAAAGAGGTGCAGCGTTTCTTGGGGTTCGCGAACTATTACCGCAAGTTCATTCCAGATTTTGCCCGCTGGTCCGACCCCATCACTAGCTGCATCCGTGGAAAGCAGCCTTTCCGCTGGACTGATCAAGCAGAGAAAGGGTTCCAGCAACTAAAGAAACTATTCACCTCCCAGCCAATTCTACAGCACCCAAATCCTGGAACCCCTTTTGTGGTGCAAGCGGACGCCTCTGATGTGGCAATTGGGGCTGTACTCTTACAACCGGTGGGAGATCACCTCCATCCCTGTGCCTTTTACTCTCGTCAACTAACCACACCAGAGAGGAATTACACCATTTGGGAAAAAGAACTACTGGCCATAAAGGCAGCCTTTGAAACTTGGAGACATTGGCTAGAAGGGGCCAAATTTCCCATTGAAGTCCACACTGATCATCGTAATCTAGAACATCTAAGAACTGCCCGCAAACTAAATCAGAGGCAGCAACGTTGGGCTTTATTCTTCGAACGTTTCGACTTCCAGATTCATTATGTGACCCCAGCCCAGACCAAGCAAGCAGACGCCCTGTCACGTAAACCGGAATACGCTGCAGGACGCAAGGAGACCTTTGAATCCCAACTACTACAACCCGAGAACTTTGCCACGCTCACAGTGGGGAACACCAAATCCATTCCCATTGGTTCAACTTCCTCTACTCCAGGACCCCTCTGTGCTCAAGAAATCAGGGCTAGTCAGCAAGCAGATGCCTGGGCGCAGGACCAACTTCGCCAAGGTCTGCATTTTCCCTTTTCGCTTAAGGATGGGCTGCTTTGCTATAGAAATCATGTTTATATCCCACCCGGACCGGGCAGGGAAAAAGCGCTTCGTCTGTGTCATGATTGCAAACCAGCAGGACACTTCGGACTATTTAAAACCATGCATCTGATCCTAAGGGATTTTTGGTGGCCCAAGATCCGCAAGGATGTGGAAAAATATGTCAACACCTGCCCAGTATGCCAGCGCTCCAAGATAAGAAGGGAGAAGCCCTCAGGACTTTTACACCCCCTTCCTACCCCATCTCGCCCATGGGAAATAATTTCTGCGGATTTCATCACTGACCTACCACCTTCCTGTGGATTCACCACGATCTTAGTGGTGGTGGACCTTTTCACCAAGTTAGCCCATTTCATTCCCTGCGAAGGCCTCCCCACGGCCAAAGAGACTGCGGAACTATTCCTTCAACATGTTTTCAGACTACATGGATTGCCCAAGAGTTTAGTCACAGACCGTGGATCTCAATTCACCTCTCGTTTTTGGAAGGCACTACAAAAACTATTGGGCATAGACTCTCGCTTATCTTCAGCTCATCATCCCCAAACAGATGGGCAAACGGAGCGCACCAATGCCACTTTGGAGCAGTATCTTCGCTGTTATGTAAACTACCAACAGGACAATTGGGCTTCTCTGTTACCACTGTCTGAGTTTGCCTACAACAATGGAGTTCAAGCTTCTACAAAAGAAACGCCGTTCTTTGCAAACTACGGCTTCCATCCACGTTTCTTTCCCCCTGTCATTGAAACTTCAGAAGTTCCCGCAGCAGAGGATTGGCTGCAGGAACTCACAGCGGTACAACAACTTTTGCTCCAGCAACTGGACCAAGCCAAGGAGGACTATAAACGCCACGCTGACAAACATCGCCAGCCGGGCCCCGAAATCAAGGTAGGAGATCGGGTTTTTCTGTCCACTCGCTTTCTGCCCTCCCACCGCCCTTGCCGGAAGTTAGATGCCCGTTTCATTGGCCCCTATCCAGTGGTGGCGCAATTAAACCCCGTGACTTTCAAACTCCAACTTCCGCGTTCAATGCGCATTCACCCAGTGTTTCACCGTTCCCTGCTCCTTCCGGCGGATGGTGTGCGTCCTGATACAGACCAACCGGCCCCCCCTCCTGTTTTGATGAATGGGGAGGAGGAGTTCGAGGTTGAGGACATTTTGGATTCTCGCTTTCACCGCCGCCGCCTACAATATCTCATTGACTGGGTGGGTTTTGGCCCTGAAGAACGCTCTTGGGAAGACGCCTCCACAGTCCATGCTCCTGATCTAACCCGTCGCTTTCATCAGACCTATCCCGCCAAGCCGCGACCTCGCGCCTCGGGGAGAGGGCCCCAGTTTGGGAGGGGCCTTGAGGAGGGGGATAGTGTGATGACTCATGGGCCTTGTAGTCCTGCTCAGGACATGGTAATTCCTGATGAAGATGAAAACTTGGGTTTTTTACCTTCCCAGTCTGAACTGGATTCCTCTCAGCCAGATCTTTCCCAGGCAGATCTGGGAACCTTGCACCTGCAAGAAAGTTGTCTCCCAGAAGTATGTCAAACAAGCCCAGAGCCTACTTCTCCCGTGTTCTTGCGCCGGGAGTTTTGTAAACAACAGAGAAGTTTGGATTCAGCTTCGCGCAGGAGTGCAAGAATTGCAGCTAAGAATGTAGCCAATTAAGACTGCTTCTCGTGAGAATCTTTAAGGAGTTTAACATCTGGTCTCAGAGTTTAGCTTTCGTTTCTGATTCCCAGAGAACTGCTTCGGTGGGAAAGTTAGACTCTATATAGGTGTTTTGCCCGCGTAGTAACTTCGCGGAGTCAATTCGTCAGCCTACGGAGCGAGTTGTGTCTGGACAGCGCGCTCCGATTCAAGCCTCGCTCCTGCTCAAGCCTTGCCTTGCTATCCAGCCTTCGCCTTGCTTCCCAGCCTTTGTTTATCTACGGACTTTGCCTTGTTTCCCAGGACCAATCCTTGCCTTGTTCCACGGATTTTACCAAGTTATTCCACGGACCTTGTTCTTGTTCCTAGTTACCTTGTTCCACGTTTTAAGCCTTGTTTCAAGTATCAAGTTATTTCCTAGCCTCGCTCAAGTTTCATGGACTAAAGGACCTTGTCATCTCCCCTCACTTTGCTTGTCAAAGTGAGTGTTTCGGTTATTGGATTACAACTTTGGACCTTAATATTTCATATTGGACATTATTTCTTTGGACTAATTTTGACCTTTCCTGGAAGGTCTGCTTCTGGACTATCTTTTACATTTGCTTTTACTAACTTTATATATTTCCTTAATAAAGATATTAGATAGAATCTGGCCTCTGCGTATGGTTATTGGTGCTCTGTAGCCTGGGTCGTGACACAATAATACTCTGTTTTAAAAGTTGGTGGGCTAAAAAGGATCGAAATGCCCTCCGTGTGGGGCGATTTTCTAATGGCACAAAAATTTTCGTGTTTTTCATTAGCCAGATGAAAATTTGTGCCGTATAGGGGACCCATTTCTGTTAGTGTGACACGAATACGAAAATGAGACGACACGAATGAAACTACACAAAACAAACAGCAATTCCACACAAACGCACAACACTAGTGCAACTTATAGACTTACACTGGAATTCCTCCAGAGGGCGCTGTTGTATAAGCCACAAGACATTTATTTCCCAGGCTCGGGCTGAATGGCCATGTTCCTGTAGCATTCTCTCCTGAGGTTTCGCCTGCATCTGTGGCTTCAGAGGTCTGTTGCAGGTGAAACAAGTGGAGTGTATAAAATATATATATACATGTGGAATAATATCCAGGATGCGAGGAAGAACCCATGTCTGCTTAAAGCAAGTGTGGATGTTGCAATTAGCAAGCTTCAAAAGTATTGTGTAGCCATGAAGCTGCAAAGTCAATCAGAGAGGGTATCTGCATAGAAGTAGCCAGGCCTTTGTATTAAAGACCAAGCTATCTCTATTTTAAAAAGCTACTGGTATTTAAAAAAAAACACTAGAATCAAGACAGTAAATAAGGAAAACCACTTAGACACAGGAACTCCAGACCCCCCCAAAAAAAAAAAATCAAATGTCAGTTCACCCTTCCCAAAGACATTGTGCCTCCAGGCAACAACAGCCAGGCTATGTGACTTTGCAAACTTCATGGCTACTCAGTGCTAATCAAGCTTGCTAACTGGAACATCCACACTTGCTTTAAACAGACAAGGGTTCTTTCTCCCACCCTGGACATCATTCCACAGATATATATGCACTCCACTTTGTTGGGCTGAGCAAGATGCTGGGGATTTCTCAGAAGATGAGGTGGATGATGGGTTTCCCACTAAGGAGTCTGTGTGTGATCAGAGAGAAATGCAGGCAGTCGAAGATGAGACAGAGGATGTTTAGATCCTAATGTTCATTCCTTACAACAGGGGAAAAGTTCAGTTCTCTTGGGAATCGGCCTTCAGTTGATGGGGAGTTTTCCCGCAATATCAGATTAGGTCTTTGCATGGAGGGAGTGAAGGATAGATTAATTAGGCATTCAGTCCTTGAAAACCAGGTGTGTGAAGCATGATCTCATGGCTTCTTGGTCGGGTTTGAACATGGCCATACAGCCTGGAAAACTCACAGCAACCCAAAAATCATGTTCATCATTATCATCATCATTTAATTACTTATTAATCGCCCTCCATCCAAGATGCTCTAGGCGATTTACAAGATAAAATTGTAAAGGATTACATATAGTGTACATTTTTTGCCCCTTATTGGATGCATTCATAAAAATTGATGCCCCCTGTAATGAAGTACAAATGTTTGGTTTACAGATGTTATGTTTAATTGTGTGATTGTGTTTTAAAAGGGTAAGTATTACAGTTATTGCATCTCAGCACTCAGAGGCTGGTTGCCATGGAGAAGTAGGCGGAGCCAACTGCCGTTTTGTTGAAGGAATGCAGAGTTTAAAAAAGAGAGTCAGTCTGTGCTCTGATGAGGCACAGGGAAGATTGATCCTAGGTTGATGGGATCAAGGGGACTCAATTGTACATTTTGAGTCAGTTTAAAACAAGTTTGGTGACTTATTTAAAGTAGTCTGTGTCCTGGTAAAGAACAGAGAGTCTGTGAACGTGACTGTGATCGTGACTGCGGTTTTAAAGTAGCAGAGAAAGAAGTGACACTTTAGAGAGTTTGATTCATCTCATTCAAATATTGTAACTGTTAATAAAAATACCTCTAAGTGAGAACAATATTTTACCCACTAAGCTCTGTGCCTGAATAAACTTGTTCTTGTTTTTCCAACATCGAAGCCTCTCTCGCATATATTATAAACCAAGTTAAGCTACCATCTGAAGTGTAGAAGAAGAAAGAAGTAAAAGTAAAAGGTCTCCTCCCTGAGTCTTTGGTGGTTGCATCTTTCCAAATTGGTGGCAGTCGTTGTTATTCTTTACAAATTTGGGGCAGTGGGTGGGATAAAAAGATTCCCCCTGCCTGAAAGAACCTTAGTCGTTCTTAGTTCTTCACACCCCCTTCCCCCTTTTATTCAGAAATGTAAAATGTTGATGCCGGGGGTGTCCTTTTGGAGACCATTTGGCCAAAGGCAAAGCCAGCTGGGTCGTGGCTGGGTGGGTTTCGGACCTCGGTGACCACTGTCCATTTCCTCTGCAGGGTGTGATGCCGTGCAAGTGTCCAGCCGGAGCTGCCAGTGCCTCCCGGGCTTCCAATGGGGAGAGAGCGTCTGCAAGCAGCTCCCGGCCTGCGGGGGTCTCTTGGGGGCAGTGGTGTCTCTGGTCACCGCCTGCGACTGCCTCAGTTTCCCTGCCGGGAGCACCGGGTACTGCTTGCCTCCGTTGCAGGCCGCCAAAGGTGAGTGCCAACATCTGCTATCCATTATGGACCCCTGGACCTGTGCCCCCCCCCCCAAGGCAGTGTGTGTGTGTGTGGAGCCCCCGGATTAAAACCACAGAGCTGCTGAATTTGCTGACCAAAAGGTCAGCGGTTTGAATCCATAGGGCGGGATGAGCTCCCACTGTTAGCCCCAGCTTCTGCCAACTTAGCAGTTCGAACACATGTAAATGGGAGTAGATCGATAGGTACCGCTCCAGCGGGGAAGTAATGATGCTCCGTGCAGTGATGCCAGTGGCCACATGACCTTGGAGGTGTCTACGGACAATGCTGGCTCTTCGGCTCAGCAATGGAGATGAGCACCAACCCTCAGTCGGACACGACTGGACTTAACGTCAGGGGAAAACACGGATTTGTCTTTGTGGGACCTCTAGAGGCCATGCAGCCTGACCCAGGAAGAACCCTGCAGGGTTCTGTAAAGAAGTGTATGATTTTATTTTGTTTAATGATGACATGTTTATTTGATTTGTTTAAACAGTCAGGTTTGGCTATGTTTAAAATGGGTGAGTATTGGAGTTAATCATATGTATGGGGGAAGGTAGCCATCTTAGAGTGCTAGAGCAGGTTACCATAGCAACAGGGGCGGAGCCAACCGCCGCCTGGAAAAGAAGAGGGGGAATATTTTTAAAACCCAGCAGTCTGTGATATCCATTCACAGGGAAGGAACTGATTCTTGTGTAGAGGATCAGGGTGACTCAAAAGAATTTGAGTCAGGCCTAAAATAAAGGATTTATTTTAGGAGTCTGTGATTTTCCAGTCACAGTGGTGGATCTGATTCTTGTGTGGAGAATCAGACTGGCTTAAGTAGGAAGATTTGAGTCAGATTTAGGTTAGACCAGACTAGGCAAGTTAGGTGATTTGTCTAGGGTCAGTTGTAGAGTCTGTGGATTACAGAACATTAATCCCAGGGGATCCAGTAGGATCAGGGTTTAATGTAATCCAGAGAAAGAAATATTTTGAAAGTTTAACCACCTCATAACCGTTTGTAACCATTAAGCGAAGTGCCTTTACCAAGTTATCTGAAACCATCAAGCTCTGTACCTGCAATAAACCTGTTTTGATTTTATTCCAATCAAGCCTCTGTCATACTCTTAAATTAAGTTAAGCAACATCAACACCTGAAGTGGAACAAATAGAGAAAGCTTATAAGAACCAGTACCATCTGCCTGACGTCTCCATTGGTGGCAGCGAAGAAGAAGATAATCCAACGAATCATTCATTAACATCATCTCTCACAAAACATCTTTATTAAGTGGTGGTATCTGTGTGTGTGTGTGAGATTAAAAAGGGTTCCATCTCTGACACACATTCCTGTCAGACACCTCACCTCTGTACAATATTGGTGGCAAAGCTGAGGGGATTCAAAGAGGGATTCCATCCTCTGCCACCTCAGCTCTTTACATTAATTGGTGGCAGCGGTGGGATTCAAAGGGGATTCCATTCCCTGCCACATCGGTTCTTTACATAAATTGGTGGCAGCGGTGGGATCTGAAGAGATTCCATCCTCTGCCACATAAGCTCTCCACAGGTTCCTTCCTTCCTTCCTTCCTTTTTTTCTCTCTTCCAGCTTCGGAAACCACAACGCTGCCCCCGAAAACCGCCTCCGGGGAGGAAGTGGGTCTCTCCTTCCAGGTGGGCGAAGGAGCCACGGACGTGAAGCTCTACCTGCTGCGCCCCGAATGGAACGGAGAAGCCAAGGAGGTCCGCAACGGGACGGCGGTGGTTCTGGAACTGAACGGATCAGAGGCTGCACTGAGGGTCTCCCCGCTCTCCCCAGACTGGGAAGGTCCTGCCACCCCCTCTGTCTCACCTCAGAATAGTTCACCTTGCTATAGACATCCAGTCACACACAGGGGAAAGTCTTTTGTAGTTTTATTGAGCAAAAGCAGATATAAATCAAAGCAGGCAGTAATAAGCTTTTCAAGATTGCAGTACAAGAGTTAATAGAAATCCAATAGTTCATAAGCCATAAAAATCCACAAGTCCATAGGCCATAACAATCCAATAATTTGTCATTTAACGAATAAATGACAAAGACGACCCAGACTGTTATATGGATAAAGTAGGAGGATATTGGACGAACGGATTTTAAGCATATGTTTTATATTTTATACTGTATTTAATTGGTTGTAATATATTTTTATATGTTGTTGTTTTTAATGATGTGTCGGCATCGAAGTGTTGCCAATTGCACGCCGCCTTGAGTCCCTTCGAGTGAGAAGGGCGGGATAGAAATATTGGAAATAAATAAATAAATAAAATAATTCCTAAGCCAAAACAGTAGACGATAGATCCCAAAGAACAAAGGCCGAAAGGTTTCAAAGATCCAGGAACAGGAATCTTCTCTCAGGCATGAAGCAGGAACATCCACTCCGATGAAGCAAGAATTTGCTTTGACAAAAATCTATCTCAAAACACACACTTTTAAAAGCAACCCAAAAATGCATTTCTCTTTCCTGTGGAGGCCTCCCCCGCCAATCTTACACTCCTACGAGGCTGAACTCCCTTCCATAACAACCGGTCCGCCTTAGATAATTCAAGGTCCTCGTTATCTTGCACCTGAACCGGGGCTGAAGACACTGGGGCTTGAGACATCTCTTGCGCATTAATTCCCATGGGAATGTCATACTGGCTGTTATCTATGGCCAGCTGGGTCAACAGTTCATTCTGCTCAAGCTGCATTTCTCGAGCCTCTGAATCAGCCTGTATCATTCCCATTCCTATGCCATCATCCTGAAATTCATCCTGCATCCCATCATCTGGCTCTTGTATCTGAAACCCAGAATCCCCTTCTTCATCCTCACTCTGGCTATGCTGTGGCTGAGTCACAACACTCTCCCCACTCCATCCAGGAATACTTTTTGAAACATAATAATAATAATAATAATAATAATAATAATAATAATAATAATAATAATAATAGTTTATTTATAAGCCACCCTATCTCCCCGAAGGGTCTCAGGGCGGTTTCCAACAAAATAAACACAATAGCAAACATTTGATGCCAAAACAACAAAATGACAGGTCTAACCAATAGGTTAAAACAGACTCAATAAGAATAACAACTTAAATAAACAGACATGCTACATGTCCTGATTTGTCTCTCTAGAACAGCCTTAATACAACGTTGTAAGTAAATTTTACTTCAGCAAAACATAAAGAACAGCACACTCAGTGGAATAATGCAAAAGAAAGCAAAGAAGTCTTAATGCCGACACAGTTCTTAAGTCTCTGATAAAGTCCAAAAATAAAGCAGCAGTCTTACTTCAGACAAAGAAGCAACAATAAATCCTTAGGAGCAGTTTCCCAAACGCAGATTTGAAGCAGGCACAAGGGGAGCGAAGGCTTAGGCATTAGAATCAGTTTGTTACCAGCAAGAGCTGGCTGCACCTGCTTCTGCTTTATTTATTTATTTACAGTATTTATATTCCGCCCTTCTCACCCCGAAGGGGACTCAGGGTGGATCACATTACACATATAAAGCAAACATTCAATGCCATAACATAGAACAGAGACAGACACAGGCACCGGGCTGGACTCGAACTCATGACCTCTTGGTCAGAGTGATTTGTTGCAGCTGGCTGCTAACCAGCCTGTGCCACAGCCCAGCCTTTATAGCCCTGAGTCCCCTCACAGCTGCTAGGGCAGTTCCCAATTACTCAGCTGCATTTCTGGCAGCTATTGTAGCTGAACGACATCTCTGCTCTGTTTCTTTTCGCCTTTCCTGAAATGTGGGCACTTGCAAGACCTCCTCCTCAGATTCCAACCCCCTTCCTCGTCTGAAGATGAGGAATCCCTAACACTACATCACAAACATTTACAACTTGACATGCTTTTTAAAATGTTCCTTAATCCGTTCCCAGTGGGACAGAGTATGTCGGGCACTTTCAGAGAAAGGAGCGAACAGACACACAGACTCCAGTCCTGCTTTGATAATAATAGTCCTGGATTGGACTGGATGGTCTTTGGAGTCTCGTTCTTGTCTTTTGCAGGAACCTACATCTGTCGCTTCCGTCGTGGGGAGGAACTCTTGGAAATCCGGCAGGAGGTCTCCGTCCCGCTGGTCTCCGCAGACCTCATCCCAGGCATATCCCAGCAGTCCATGGATTGCAGCTCTCATCGTCCACTGACCCTGGAGTGCTGCATCCGGGACAGAGGCATGGAAGGAGTCAAAGCAGCCTGGGACCCCGGAGAGACGGACTTCGGTGGGTTTTGGGGTTTAATATCGGGGGCCCGGAAGGGGTCCCATCATCCCCAGGTGGCCCCTCTGAGGATGCTGGGCAGATAGTCATGCCATATCTTAGATCAAGGCTTCCCTTTCTGATTGCTTCTGCATTATTTCTTTTGCCTTTCCAGTGCCTGTTGAGGAAAATTACCTGTTCAGCATACAGGTAGTTTGTGTATCGGAGCAGTTACAGATAGGATTTGAAGTAGTTTCTCTGTGGAGATAACACGGGGCATCTTTCGCAGAATCAACAGTCCATAGTCCAAAGCATCTCTCTGTCCTGAGAGTCTAAGAGAGTCTCTGTTTCTAAGTTGCAAGTCTAATGGTTTCTGTGCATCATTCTGTTCCTACTGTTTCTAAAATGGAGTCTGAGTCCTGAACAAGCCCAGATTTGGTCACATGGTCTGCAGCCCCTCCCACAACATAGAGTTAAGGAAAACTGCATAGCAATACACACATATACAGTACAGTAAGCAGCCATCTCAATTATATGCGTAAGAAATAACTAGTGGAGGCTTGAAAAGGTTGCTGTTTCCAGCAGGACATTTGTTTAGGATACCCAGTGGATACTGGAAGTGATAGTACCAGGTGGACATTTATGTGGGTGTCGGGTTCTCTTCTCCCAGCTGTGCTGTGGGCCAGTCTTCCAAAGGAAAAAGCACCAAGACACGCTGGTAGATTCCAACAGGTTTTATTGTACCGAATGCCAGAACCTTCTCTTTGGTCCACATATATAGGGGCTCTCACATACCAGAGGGTCATTGACGTTTTATGGCTGGCCCGTTTTATGGTTGGCATCTGTTCTTTGTCAGCTGACCAGAGATGTCACAGATTGGAGATCATGACAGTGGGGCAGTCTGTGGCCATTCTGCTCAAAGATGCATCCTCTGGCTGGTGGATGAGCCATCTTGAACATTTCTGCAAATGTAGCACATCCGTCTGGGGGCACTGGTTTGGGAGATACCATTTTGGGCATCCCTTTGGCCCCTTCCTTCCTTCCTTCCTTTCTTCTTTGCCTTTGAATCCCTCCTGAGGGTCTGTGCCCTCCTTGTCCCCAGCTGACCCCGTGGCCGGAAACGGGGGCTCCCTCTGCCACCGCTTGACCCTGGGCTCCTGTCCCGACGAAGAGGAGGCCGCCTTCGTCTGCACCTTCCAAGGCCAGGGAACTCCATCCGTCCAGAGCACTGTGAGGGTCAGCCCCATCCGAGGTAAGCCGGGGACCGAGATGGGAAGGGGTTCAGCCCTGATGGGGAGGAACAAGGAGGGTCTTCACCAGTGTGTGTTTCCGTCCATTCCTTTGCCACTGTCTGGAATGCATTCAGGAGGAGCCTCATTGTCCATGCAAAAACAATCCAATGCAACTCCAGACCCACAAGCAGTGGAACCTTTTGGGGGGGCCAAATCCGAAGCATAAAATACATTATCAGGAGAGCATCCCCTGTGAAATTACTCGCATCTGTTTCCCATCTCCAGGCACCTGCAATAAGGATCTCTAGTATCTCAACCCAAACAATACTAGGGAACAGGAGATGTTTTCCAGCAAGTTTATTTGATCAAACAAACAGCACGCGTGACAAGCTTGCAAAGATAGCGCCGCACTCTCTAATGATTGCGTCCAGGCATGGGCCAACTTGGGCCCTCCCTCCAGGTGTTTTGGATTTCAACTCCCACCATTCCTGGCCTCAGCCAACACACCTGGAGGGAGGGCCCAAGTTGGCCCATGCCTGGACTAGATGATTTTGCAAACACCTGGGGAATTGGTTTGTAACTGTTACTATCCTGCTGCTGGAAAACTTAAGCTTAAGTGACTGAGGGGGGAAAGGAAAGGGCCTGATGCCAGGAATGGTGGGAGTTGAAGTACAAAACACCTGGAGGGAGGGTCAAAATTGACCCATGCCTGGACTAGATGATTTTGCAAACACCTGGGGAATTGGTTTGTAACTGTTGCTATCCTGCTGCTGGAAAACTTAAGCTTAAGTGACTGAGGGGGGAAAGGAAAGGGCCTGATGCCAGGAATGGTGGGAGTTGAAGTGCAAAACACCTGGAGGGAGGGTCAAAATTGACCCATGCCTGGACTAGATGATTTTGCAAACACCTGGGGAATTGGTTTGTAACTGTTACTATCCTGCTGCTGGAAAACTTAAGCTTAAGTGACTGAGGGGGGAAAGGAAAGGGCCTGATGCCAGGAATGGTGGGAGTTGAAGTACAAAACACCTGGAGGGAGGGTCAAAATTGACCCATGCCTGGACTAGATGATTTTGCAAACACCTGGGGAATTGGTTTGTAACTGTTGCTATCCTGCTGCTGGAAAACTTAAGCTTAAGTGACTGAGGGGGGAAAGGAAAGGGCCTGATGCCAGGAATGGTGGGAGTTGAAGTCCAAAACACCTGGAGGAAGGGCCCAAGTAAGCCCATGCCTGGTCCCTCTTTTAGGGGCACATTATTATTTTGGGGGGGGGGGTGTAATTCCAAAGCATTAAATGCATTATAATGTGGGTCTTGTGCTGTCATTGAGACCCCCCCCCCCACCAAGCAGCTTCTAACTCCCTTCCAGGGCCCGTAAGCGTAAAGAAAGACCCCCTTCAGCCTGTCTGCCCTCTCCACCCCTTTGACAAAGTGTTGGGGCGCACTGCCATGTCCCTCTTTCCTTTATGGCCCGAAAAACCTCCAGGGTCTCTATATCCATCCAATCAGACACTGGAAACAAGGAGATCGCTCAATAGTTTTATTTGACCGAATCGCCCTGCTGGGTGAGCAAGTGCCACACCGAAACGGAGACACAGCTTAGTTTTATAGTCAGTACCTTGAGCATACTTTGAGCATGCGCACAGGTTTTGTCCTCCGATTTGTGCCTCATCTTTATCTCTTCCTTTGGTGGACAGCTCTTATCAGGGCCTGCTTTTCCTCAGCAGCCAGTTGTCCCTTCTGCATCCTCCTCCACATTGGAAATCCTATGGGTGCCCATGGTTGCAATTGGGTGTCTTTTTGTTAGGGATTCCTCATCTTCAGAAGAGGAAGGGGAGCAGGAAATGTTCATGAATCTGAGGGTAAGTTGGAATCTGAGGAGGAGATTTTGCAAGTACCCACTTTTCAGGAAAGGCGAAAGGAAACAGAGCAGAGACGTCGTTCAGCTAGAATAGCTGCCAGAAATGCTAAAGTAATTGGGAACCGCCCTAGCAGCTGCTGAGTGGAGGGACTCAGGGCTATAAATCAGAAGCAGGGGCAGCCAGCTCTTGCTGGTAACAAACTGACTCTAAAGCCTAAGCCTTTGTTCCCCTTGTGCCTGCTTCAAGTCTGTATCTAGGAAACTGCTCCTAAGGATTTATTGCTGTTTCTTTGTCTGAAGTAAGACCGCTATTTGATTTGGGAATTTAACAGAGACCAAGAACTGTGTTTACCCTAAGACTTCCTTGCTTCCTTTTGCATTATTCCACTGAGTGTGCTGTACTTTATGTCTTGCTGAAGTAAAGCAGTTTTCATTTGCTTACCACAGTTTCTTAAGGCTGTTCTTGAAAGACAAAACAGGACACTTTTTCAAGGAGGCACACATCCTTGACGATGGGGCAGGGCACTCATGCATGCTTCCTACCTACCTTCCTTTATTCCTTCCTGTTGTAGACGGAGACCTCTTCTGCCCCAGGGAGGAGGCAGGGGGCAGCTGGGGGGCCACCAAAGCTGGACGGACAGCGGAGCTCCTGTGTCCGGAGGGCAAGGAAGGCAAGCTCCTGCGCAACTGCTCTGCCGGAGGCTCCTGGGGACCCATAAAGGGCGGATGCACCAGCCAGAAGCTGCTCTCGGATCTGCACCAGGCCCAGGTCTGTACTTTGAGGGGGAGCAGGGGGGCACTGGGTTTAAATGGGGGACCTTCTTCTGGGTGGGAACTGAGCCCAATGGGAGGAAGGGGAGCAGGAAAGAGGACTCCAAAGGAAGGGGACTCCAATGCGGTCCCCCTTGCATCCGTCTCAGCCCAGTTCTGGGTGAGCCCCATTGCCATAGGGTTGAAGATGACCAGAAGTCCTCAAGGGGAAAATGTGGGGATCTGGTGCCAAAACTACTTGTGACAAAATCCGTATTGACTCGAGTCTCATGCACCATCGGATTTACCGTGTTTCCCCAAAAGTAAGACATCCCCGGAAAATAAGACCCAGTCGAGGTTTTGCTGTATTGCCAAATATAAGACATCCCCCGGAAATAAGACCTATGGCAGCTACTTCCTCCCTGACCGTTTTCAGTCAGCGCTCTCCTCCCTCTCTGAGATGAAAGTGGCAGTTAAAACTGGTTATAAATAATAATCAGGCTTTGGAGAGTAAGGCAGCCATTTCCTCCTTGACCGTTTTCAGTCAGCGCTCTCCTCCCTCTCCTAGATGAAAGTGACAGTTAAAACCATTTGCCTCAGTACCAAGCTAGAGGCCGCAGCCAATCGGAATTCTGACTCCTGGCTGGCTCAACCAATCAGCTGTCGACACATCCTTTTCCACTCAACCCACTCTCTTCATGCTGCCTCTTTACAAATCCCCACAAAGTTTGCCCAAACTGGGACTAGAGATATTGGGGCATCAACAAGGCCCCCAATCCCTCCCTTCTGACGGCCCCTATTTCTGCACAGCTGCTCCAGGCCGGGCTGGGAGACCCCCAGACGGCGGTCCCCATGATGCTCTCCTGGCTGGACGGAGCGGCCCTCGGGGCCCCGGGCTCTTCTCCGCAGGACCTGCTCACCACCATCGCCATCATGGACGCCCTCTCGCACGCGGCACTGGACGCCCACATCCGCCTGGACAGCAGCGCAGTGGCGGTGAGTTCCCAAGGGAAACGCTCCAACTAGGTAAGGCAGCTTGATGGATCAGACTCGGCTGAAGTCCTGGAGAGACAACAAAGGCCTTACTGAAGGAAGGAGGAGATGAAGGGGGAGGAAGGAAGGGAAGAGTGTGAGTGTGCACAATTTTAATAATAATAATAATAATAATAATAATAATAATAATAATAATAATAATCCCAGGAGCAAGCCATCAGAACAAATGCAATTAAGGCCAAGATTGAAAAATCAGCTGATGACCCAAAATGCAGACTGTGCAAGGAAACCGACGAAACCATTGATCATCTCCTCAGCTGCTGTAAGAAAATCGCACAGACAGACTACAAACAGAGGCACAACTACGTGGCCCAAATGACTCATTGGAACTTATGCCTCAAGTCCCACCTCCCAGCAGCAAAGAACTGGTGGGATCACAAACCTGCAAAAGTATTGGAAAATGAGCACGCAAAGATACTGTGGGACTTCCGAATCCAGACTGACAAAGTTCTGGAACACAACACACCAGACATCACAGTTGTGGAAAAGAACAAGGTTTGGATCATTGATGTTGCCATCCCAGGTGACAGTCGCATTGATGAAAAACAACAGGAAAAACTCAGCCGCTATCAGGACCTCAAGATTGAACTTCAAAGACTCTGGCAGAAACCAGTACAGGTGGTCCCGGTGGTGATGGGCACACTGGGTGCTGTGCCAAAAGATCTCAGCCGGCATTTGGGAACAATAGACATTGACAAAATCACCATCTGCCAACTGCAAAAGGCCACCCTACTGGGATCTGCACACATTATCAGAAAATACATCACACAGTCCTAGACACTTGGGAAGAGTTCGACTTGTGGTTTTGCGAAACGAAATCCAGCATATCTATCTTGTTTGCTGTGCCATACAACGTCGTTGTGTTGATAATAATAATAATAATAATAATAATAACAACATCATACAATCCTAAGGTTAGCAGATATCCCTAAGGATCATCCAGTTCAACTTCCTTCTACCATGCAGGAGGACACAATCCAACCACTCCTCACAGATGGCCATCCAATATCTGCACAATAATAATACACATCGAATCATAGCATCAGACAGTTAGGAGACACCCCTAAAGGCCATCCAGTCCAACCCAACTCTGCCATGCAGGACACAATCCAAGCACTCCCAACAGATGGCCACCCAGCCTCTCAATACTAATACTACTAATAATAATAATAATAATAATAACAACAACATCATACAATCCTAAGGTTTGAAGTGACCCCTAAGGATCATCCAGATCAACTTCCTTCCACCATGCAGGAGGACACAATCCAAGCACTCCTGACAGATGGCCATCCAGCCTCTCAATACTAATACTGATAATAATAATAATAATAATAATAATAATAATAATAATAATAATAATAATAATAATAACAACAACATCATACAATCCTAAGGTTTGAAGTGACCCCTAAGGATCATCCAGATCAACTTCCTTCTACCATGCAGGAGGACACAATCCAAGCACTCCTGACAGATGGCCACCCAGCCTCTCAATACTAATACTGATAATAATAATAATAATAATAATAATAATAATAATAATAATAATAATAATAATAATAATAACAACATCATCATACAATCCTAAGGTTTGGAGTGACCTCTAAGGATCATCCAGATCAACTTCCTTGTACCATGCAGGAGGACACAATCCAAGCACTCCTGACAGATGGCCACCCAGCCTCTCAATACTAATACTACTACTACTACTACTACTACTACTACTAATAATAATAATAATAATAACATCATCATACAATCCTAAGGTTTGAAGTGACTCCTAAGGATCATCCAGATCAACTTCCTTCTACCATGCAGGAGGACACAATCCAAGCACTCCTGACAGATGGCCACCCAGCCTCTCAATACTAATACTGATAATAATAATAATAATAATAATAATAATAATAATAATAATAATAACAACATCATACAATCCTAAGGTTTGGAGTGACCCCTAAGGATCATCCAGATCAATTTCCTTCTACCATGCAGGAGGACACAATCCAAGCACTCCTGACAGATGGCCATCCAGCCTCTCAATACTAATACTGATAATAATAATAATAATAATAATAATAATAATAATAATAATAATAACATCATCATACAATCCTAAGGTTTGAAGTGACTCCTAAGGATCATCCAGATCAACTTCCTTCTACCATGCAGGAGGACACAATCCAAGCACTCCTGACAGATGGCCATCCAGCCTCTACATAATAATGATGATGATGAAGATGATGATGATGATGATGATGATAATAATCAGCCTTTATTTATACCCCACTTCCATCTCCCGTAGGGACTCGGGGTGGCTTACACAATGACACATAATAATGCCATACTATGTACAATAATGTCACTCAGAACACAACAGATAAAAATCAACATATAAAATTAATAAAAGCAACCTCAATTAAATAAAAACAATAAAATATTGGTGTAGCTGTTGGGGATTCTGGATGATAGGCAGAAGCTCTTACGTGTGCCCATGAGCCCAGAGACACCCTGCAGAATGATGCACCACTCAGCTTTGCAGAACAAATAACTCAGGAACTTTTACTGATTCCAAAAGATAAACAGAACAATGGTACTTACAATAGTCCTTCTGATTGCTTACAGAAATCAGCAGTTATAGGCAATCCTTTCTTAGTCCATGAATCTGCTTCAGTGAAGATCAGCAGCAAACAAGGCCTCAGAAATAGTCAGGCCACTCTGAGTACAGAGCCATTTTCTTTGCAGCCAGGACGCAGTAGACTCACACTTACACACTGTCAGGACCCAGGCTGCAGAGCACCAATAACCACGCGCAGAGGCCAGAATCTATCTAATATCTTTATTAAAGGAATATATAAAGTCAGTAAAAACAAGTGTAGAATATAGTCCAGGAGTAGACCTTTCAGGAAAGGTCAAATATAGTCCAGGGAAGCAATGTCCAATATGTGATATTAAAGTCCAAAGTTATAATCCACTTCACCGAAACACACACTATTTAGCAAGCAATAGTGTGGGGAACTGTCCATAGTCTTTGAGGCTTAAGGTAAATCCGAAGGAAACTGGAAAACAAGGCTTGAATCTGAGCGGCAAGGTCCGTGGTTTAAAACACATGGCAAGGCAAGACTTGAAACTTGGCAAGATCAAACTTGAAACAAGGCAAACATGAATCAAGAACTGAGTCCATAGAAGTCCATGGTACAAGGCTGGGCTGGAAACTTGATCCGGGATCTGGGAACTGGAGTACGAAGTCTACACACGATCTCACTCCTCTAGCCGACGAATTGACTCCACAAGGATTCCTTTGCGGGCAAACACCTATATAGGATCTTGTTTTCCCGCCAAGGAACACTTTCTCTGGGGAACAAGAACCGAAACCTATACTGTGTCCAGATGCATGACTCCTTAAAGTTTCCCAAGGGAAGCAGACTTAATCAGCTAATTGTCTGGCAGCTATCCTAGCGCTCCGGCGAGTCGCCTCTCGAGCGCCTCTATCTTGATTATAATTATCCCGGCGAGAAAACAGGGGAGATTTCTGCTCAAGGCTTGTTTGGCTGACTTCTTGTGGGCAAACATCTTGCAGGTGCAAGGGCTCCACTTCTGGCTGAAACGGTGGGAAACCCAAGTTTTCCTCTTCATCCGCCTCAATAGTACCAGGAACGGGACTACATGGCCCATGAGTCATCACACACTCAGAGAGAAAGCTGTTCAAACTGGTTCTCCAGTAGCAGGATAGCAACAGTTACAAACCAATTCCCCAGAAATCAGCAGCCATAAGCAGTCCTTTTTTAGTCCATGAATCTGCTTCAGTGAAGAACAGCAGCAAACAAGGCCTTAGAAATAGTCAGGCCTCTCTAAATACAGAGCCATCTTCTTTCCAGCCAGTACTCAGAAGATTCTCTCGCACACAGAAAGAGAAATCTGTTCAAACTGGTTCTCCAGCAGCAGGATAGCAACAGTTACAAACCAATTCCCCAGAAATCAGCAGCCATAAGCAGTCCTTTTTTAGTCCATGAATCTGCTTCAGTGAAGAACAGCAGCAAACAAGGCCTTAGAAATAGTCAGGCCTCTCTAAATACAGAGCCATCTTCTTTCCAGCCAGTACTCAGAAGATTCTCTCGCACACAGAAAGAGAAATCTGTTCAAACTGGTTCTCCAGCAGCAGGATAGCAACAGTTACAAACCAATTCTCCAGGTTCTTGCAAACTCAGCCAATCGGCTTCATGCATTTGATTTTCCAGTTCTTCTTCATTCACATAGTCGTTTCCGACTCTTTGTGACCTCATGGACCAATTAACACACATATAATATCTTTGTGATCGAGGTGACCACCCTCCCCCCCAGGACTTTGTAAAAGATAGTTCAAAAATCAAGACTTTATGTTCTATATTCCATATATTTATAGTAGAAGGTGATTGAGACTTTTTACTGGAGTTTAATGTGACTCTCTGCACAAAAGGTGTTTGACCTTTTAGCCTGAGGCAAGAGATAACAACTTCATGAATTGTAAAATCATGCTGCTAAAACTCCACTTTTATGAATTTCCATGCTGGGTTCTCCAGATGTTATGAACTTTGTTCTTATCAAATATTTTCAATTGTTTATATCATTCATGATTCCCCTTTAGGCAATGTAACTCACTTTTATGGATTCTCCCTTATTTCCATGAAATCTATCTGTCTGCCTATATGTATTTGTACTCTTTGGGATCCCCGGAAAACATGTATTTTTCCCAGCATGGTTTATATTCCAACTTTATTTTATTTTTTCATTTTATTTCATATAATTGTCAAGTCATGAAATCAAATAGGAAATATTTTGAACTCAACCTGAACCCCAGAACCTATCCCATTTCCTATGACCCAGGCTTCCCTTCCCAAAAACAAAAGGATAATCTGCCACCGCTAAACCCAATCAAATTCAGATTGCATGGACAATATAGGGCTTGAGTCGCCGAATTCGGAGTGTTGACCTAAAGGTGATTCGCCCCCAAGGCAAACATTGTCATATCTCACCCAAAGGAAAATCCAGGACACCTCAGGAAGGCGCCCTGCAGAGCCTGTCAATATGGCTCATCACCACCCATCTTTGCTTCCACCTCTGACACCCCAAGGCATATCTAAAATCTGTATACGTGACAGAAACCCGGACACCCTTGATTGCTGCCATTAATAAATTAAGCACCCTTTAGAAATCGGTCTAGCAGGACTTAATCCGACAGTTCCTGCCCTGTCACTTCATTGTTTCAATAACTCCCGCCTTCTCTTTCCTGATTGGCCCGAGTAGAGACAAAAGGCAGCTTCCTATTGGGCCAACGGAGCAAGGCGGGAAACGAAAGCCCGCCTCGTTCAACCTTCTAGCCTATCAACGATCAGATGGGCGGTGGAGCGGGGCGGGAAATTCAAAGGGCTGTCAGACTGAAATTTTGTATAAATATGGCTTTATTTTGATTGTATGGTACCCTAGTAGACCGAATGATCGCTACTAGTGTCCTCTTCAGCTGAATTGCTCAATAAAGACTCCTTGGCGGATTATCCTTCAACTTTGGCGGACCTTCTTCATTTCGGCTTCAGGTTGTATTGCGGCTCATATTTTCCTATTGGCTCCACCAAGGTCCGTTCTCTCAGGACCGGATCGGCTCTCTCCTTAAGGGCCCGATCCCCTAAAACGCGGTCGACAACATCTTTGCAAACCATGACAGTAGCCATAATTAAAAGATCCATACAACAGTTCAGCATCTCAACTGTATTACCTTTATCAATGTAAGGTGCTATTTTTTTCGCATCAGGAGCGACTTGAGAAACGAGCGAGGTGAGCTCCCATCTGTTAGCTCCAGCTTCCCATGTAGGGACATGAGAGAAGTTTCCCGCAGGATGGTAAAACATCCCTAGGCAACGTCCTTGCAGGCGGCCAGTTCTCTCACACCAGAAGCAACTTGCAGTTTCTCAAGTCGCTCCTGACACAGAAAAAAAGGAGCTATTCTAGTGGCAATTAAATTGGGAACACAGGCTAGGAATGGAGGCAGGCCTGGGCAAACGTCAGGCTTCCAGGTGTTTTGGAGCCGCTGTTAGGTATTACAGGAGTTGTGAGTCCAAAACACCTGGAGGGCTGAAGTTTGCCCATGTCTGAATGAACTTCTTCTGTTAATGTGGGATTTGTGTATTGTTAGTGTTTAAATGAAATTTGTGTCTTGCCTGTATTGCATACTGATTGCATCATCCAGAGTGTAACATAGTCTGGAAAGAGTTAATTACTAAGAAGCTGTGATGTCCTTGATGTGTGGCTGGAACCGGGGAGTGTCCAGACACAAGTGTGTGTGTATTGCTGATTGCATCAGTTCTGTTCTGTTCTGAGTTGAGTCGAGTGCTGTCTGCTGAGAGTCAAGTCCTGTGTCTATTGTCCACAAGTCTGTTTGTCTTGATTATTACTGAATACAATAAAACTTTGTATATAGTTTTACTAACGTCTCTTGGTGTCTCTTCGTTCTGCGCTCCACTGATTCCATCCAACTACTGCTGTGCTGAAAATTACTCTGACATCTTCTTCCTTCCCAGGCGTTCCTGAGCGCCGCCAACGGGATGCTCAGCTTGGACCTGGAGGCGGCCTGGTCGGCGGCAGAGGGTTTGGACTCGAGAGCCGCGTCGGGATTCCTGCAGGCCCTGGAGAACCTGACCGGCCTCCTGCTGCCCCCAGACCAGGGCTTCAACCTCTCCCTCCCCAACCTGGAGCTCCTGAGCCTCCGCCTGGACCCCGACCGGGAGGACGAGGGGTTCCTGAAGACCTTCGACACGGACCCCCCGGCCTCGGTGCGCATCGCGGAGGAGGAGGTGGAGGAGCTGCTGCGCCGGGAGGGCAGCCTCACCATCACCGCCTTGGCCCTGAAGCGCATGGAGGGCATCCTGCCCCACAGCCGCCTGGCCAGCCTGGTCATGTCCAACGCCATCAGGTGAGGCAGGGCTGGCCGTTGCTGAGAAACAGCTGTTTCTCTAGGCAGCAACATGCAGCAGGCCTCTCCGAGTGCCAGGTGCTTGCCGGGAGGGAAAAGTCTGTCAGGGGGTTAACTAACTCCAAATCACCCTGATTTATTGGTGAGTCAGGCCTCTCACCAATCCATCTTCTATCAGACCGCTTAAGCAACTGGCTACAAGCAGCACCGACAAATGACACCACAGTCGTAATTCAGCTGATCCCAGCGGTTCGGAGGCTTTATTATATAATAACTTTATAATAATAATAACTTTATTTTTATACCCCGCCTGTATCTCCCCAAAGGGGACTCAGGGCAGCTTACATGGGGCCGAATAAAAACAATAGCAATATAAGTAGATGGGAACCAACACAATGAAGGCTTGACTGAACAAAGGATGCCCCCAGGCAAGGGACAAAACATCTCCAATGCTAATTAGGGTGATTAACTGAAACATTAATGCTGGCTCCCAGTGACAAAGGACTCTTACCACACCTTGGACTTTACACAGATATATATTCTTTCCTTTCCTTACTTAGTTTATCCATACCTCACAACCTCTGAGGATGCCTGCCATAGATGTGGGCGAAACGTCAGGAGAGAATACTTCTGGAACATGGCCACACAGCCCGAAAGACATACAACAACCCAAGAGCAATATAAAACACAACAATAGACAAAAGACATGCACAATTATAAAAAATTAAACATTAGCCAATAAAAACAAACGACAAGAACTAATAAAAACATGGATTAAAACGGAGAGGTTGTAAAAGTAGACTGGGTAAGATGCACCATATAAATATTGTAAACATGAGGTGACTGATAAAGTGCTGCAAATTCTTGGAAGTGCAAATTGGGATGGGAATAGACTATATACACTATATACAATTACAAAGTCAATTGCTCATAGGACCCATGCTTCCCAAGGAAAGGCAAAACATGTCCTCTCTCTTTGCCGATCGTCTGAGAAGAAACTTCAGCCGGCAACACCCACATTCCATAACCAAATGACGAATGTCCTGTCCGCACTTCTGAGACCAGAAGGCTTGACCTATTGGCTCGGCAGGCTATCAATCAAGCTGGCTTGTGATTAACTAGTGTGCTGCTGGAAAGCATGCCGGAATACACAGTTGCAAAACTCCAACAGCAAAACACTTGATTCAACATTTAACACTAACAACAAAATACACCAACAAAGTTTGCATCGGCTGCGTCTTGTTCCTCCCGGTGGGTGCCTGGCTCTTGGAGAGGCCCGCTGTGCATTGCTGCCTTGAGAAACAACTGTTTCTCAGCTACGCTCAGCGAGCCTCTCCGAGTGCTTGCTGCCCTCCGGGAGGAGCAAGACACAGCCGGCACGTCGGATAATACGGACTGTCGGATAAGCGGAGGTCAGATAACCGAGACTCTACTGTAGCACCAATTTCAATTATTTCAACCCATGTCTCTTCGATATATTTGTAAATTCTTATATTCATTTTTACAACTTTCTGCTGATTCCTGCTTTCCTATCCTTAACATTTCTATACTGGTCTCCTACTTATACATATCCATTTTTCCTTTCCGCTCTTCTTCCCTCTCTCCGAGAATATTTATACCACTGTTCGTTATATTATTTTTTCAGTCACAGAAATTGTCTGATTCAGCTCCTTATATTTTTCTTTTGGGTTACATAGTGTTATTATTGTCAGGAAAACCCTGTATGATTGATGTGAGGCAAATATATGAGACACTTACAGCCTTCCATCTCAATATTCTCCTCCTCCGTTAGACCACTTAACAACTGCTGAGCAGCACCAACAAACGAGACCGCATAGCCATTCTTATCTGCTGATTCCGGTGGCTATATATATCTTTATTTTACAAGTATTTACAAAGCAAGCAGCCAGAACTGCTCGGACACATGTTGCAAGCTAGAGAGATTAATGGCAAATCTCTAAAGCCCTTATCAGCTAATTTTAGACACATCCCACATTCCAAAGTCTGTGACATATCTTCCTTCTAGGCAAGCAAAATGAAAGTCTTGATGCTTTGCCCTTCTAGCAATAAATCAGGGCTCTATGCAATTAACCACTTAACCACTGAAATACACTTTAACAATGAATGAACATTTCACACACTACAAAAACCCTGACAATTATTATGCTTATTTATATCCCACTTTTTTCCACAAGGAGATTCCTTCTGTCTCTGGAAGTTACCAAGCAAAGGCTATCTATTGGGAGTGCTTGGATTGTGTGTTCCCGAATGGTCCCTCTCAAAGCTTACAATTCTATGATCCTTCGTATATGACAAACGTCTGCCTGGGACTCTCCTCCTTTGGAGATTTCCAGGCGGAGGATTGATGTCCATCTGTCGGGAGGGCTTGGATTGTGCCTTCCTGTCTAACAAAAGGGGGCTGGAACGAATGGCACTTGAGGATCCTTTTCAACTCCATGATTGTATGCTTCCAGGTCCCCCAACGGGAGCGTGACGGACGTGGTGGTCCAGATGGTGTTTGGCCACCGGAACGCGACCGACGGAGAGGAAGGCGGTGAGGAAGGGGTGGCTGAGTGCGTCTTCTGGAACCACAGCCTGGTGGGCGGGGAGGGGGCCTGGTCCACGGAGGGATGCCGGACCTCCATGACCACCGAAGGGGCCACCAACTGCACCTGCCGCCACCTGACCTCCTTCTCGGTCCTCATGTCCGCCGGCCCCGTGCCCAGCAGCGCGGCCCTGACTGTCCTGAGCACCGTCGGCCTCTGCGCCTCTGTCGTGGCCCTCATGGCCACCCTCCTCATCTACTACCTGGTCTGGACCTCGGTGGTGAAGAACAAGGTGAGGGAGGCACCAAGGAGGGAAGGGTAGCACCCACCTGTCCTTCTGCACCATTGACTGGAGAAAGTGTAAATTGCTTGTGAAACAGAGGACAACCCTTTCACAAGGACTTTGCACTTGTGCCAGGTGGGCAGGGGCGGCTGAACCGGTAAGCGAAGAACGCATATGCAGAAGGTGCCGATCCCCTGGGGGCGCTATTGAGGCGCCCGGTTCAGTGCCGAGAAAGAGAGAGGGGCAGGCAAACAAAAGTTCTAGGAAACAGCAACGCCCCTTGGGTTTCTCTAGGCCGGGCCTTTGCTGGAGGAAGGAAACTCCTCCCCCCGGTAAAGGCCCAGCACTTTGGGGAAATCAACATGGCTTTCTTCTTCCACACTCACTGCATTGGGTGGGGGGCACCAAAATACGGTTTTCTTAAACTTGAAAATTGCCTAGGGCCAGCCCTGCAGGTGGGATCTCATGGGCAACCTATGGAAACATAACCTCCCCTTAATGACCCAGAATGTGCTTTGCAGTGTTGAGCATAGGTGCTCCCAAAAACCCCTAGTATCTATTCTAATCAGATACTAGAGATGAGGAGATTTGAAATACAATAGATTTAATCTGCAGAGAAAAGCCACCCCTAAACTACGGCCCGTAATAATATTTACACTAGTCTCTCTGATTGCTTACAGAGAACAGTAGGAATAAATAGTCCTTTTAAAGTCCATAAAATTGCCTCAGTGCCTTAGAAATAACAAGGCCACTAAGAGCCAGCAGCCATCTTCTCTCCTGACTGTTTCCAGTCAGCATACACACACGCTCTGAGGAAAAGCCTGCTCAAACCGGTTCCCCAGTAGCATGGCAGAGAAATTGACCAATCAGAGTCCTAGCTGTTCACAGGCTCAGCCAATCAGCTTCTTACATGTACCTTTCCAGTTAACCCATGTATAATGGCATCCTTACAAATCTCAACACATACTACCCTGAGCATGCCTGATCTCGTCTGATCTCGTCTGATCAATTAACAACAACAATGTTAATTAACTTGATTCTCTCATCAGCCAAAAGCAGGCCCACACTTCCCATTGAAAAACTGACAAGTTTATGTTGGGTGAAGTTGTTCTTCATTTTAAATATTGGGAGCCAGATTTTGTTCAGAATTCAGAAGAAGGTGGCCAGGTAGAAGAAGTGGCTACCAATATTTAAAAATTCCAAAATCAGAACATTAAATAAGGAGCAGCACTCTGAAAACAGAAACATTCCAGACAGGAATCAAACAAGGGCAGCTAACGACTCTGAACAAAGGTCAGGAGGTGAGGCTGAGAAGGCAAGATAGATAGTGCATAAACAGAGGCAAGGCTTCCCTCTTTTTCTCATCTCTGGCATCTGGAGGCCGTGCTCAACTTTATATCCCGCCCTTCTTTCTCACCTCGAAGGGCATGATCGCAATGCACATAAACATGGCAAACATTCAATGCCGTTATTAGACATACAACATATATAAACACATACAGACAGATACAGAGGCAATTTAACATTTTTCCAGCTTCCCGAGGGTATGCTCGATTCCAGCCACTAGGGGGAGCTGCTGCTTCATCATCCACTTGTGACACCGAGTCCTTGATGGACTACTTCCTCATTCTTCCGCATGCTGCTGGAAGGTGTTATGGTGTCGTAAATTAGTTAAATTAGCCTCCCCGCATAAAGCAGTACTTTAATTACCTACTTGACAAATGCAACTGTCTTTTGGGCTGCATAGCTTAACAGCAAGCTAGGCTATTAATGGTTGGGAGCTCACTCCGACCTGGGCTGGCTTCAAACTCGTGGCCTCTTGGTCAGTAGTGATTTATTGCAGCTGCACCACAATCCGATTTAACCCGCTGTGCTAACCGCGACCCCTAATAATCCTTTCCTTACATATTGGAGCCTGTTTCTTCAGCTTTTCAGCTCAAACCTTCATATTCATGACACAAATAAGGTATGTGCAGTGTGCCTAGGAATTCGTTCATGTCTTTTTAAAACTATAGCCTGGCTTCCCAACGGTCTGGGGGACCGTGGCTCGTGGGGACCCTCCGGGTGCCTCTCCCGAACCCTGTCCCTGTGAAAGGGGTGATTTGGGAGTCCCCCAATCACATGAAATAAACCCCAGGTTTGCCAAGCCGCTATGAGCACCACTCGGAGTCCAAAGGGTTGAGGACAAACACCTTTATTGTAGCTACAGACAGACAATAGCCTCACGCAGGAGTGAAGCGAGCAAAAATTGTCTGCCCCGAGCAAATCTGCTCGGGGTCTTTTATACCCAACTTGTTTATCACATTTCAGTTCCTCAGAAAAACCACAAGCACGTTTGTGGTGAGCAGGCACATCCTGACTTGTAAACAACTCCAGGATGTAGCCCACCACAAACCGTCACAGTTGAAGCAAAAGTACATGTGTTGCATACATTTCTCAGAATCGGCTTAACCACAACTGATTCTTGCTAAACATACAGGACACATGCTATCTTGTCGCAAGACAGCAAGTTGCAAATTTTATCTTTATTTCTAGAAGAGAGACTGATCTCTGGTTTCAAGCAGACAGGCATTTTAAAATGGAGTCACTCTGGTTCAGTGACCCCTTCACCTGCCCGTCTTCCCCGCAGGTCTCCTACTTCCGCTACACGACGCTGGCCAACCTGGCCTTCTCCCTGCTGCTGGCCAGCCTGTGCTTCTTGACCGCCTCCCGCCTGACCGCCGGCCACGAGAGTCCGCTCTGTGTGGCGGCCGCCTTCTTCTGCCACTTCTTCTACCTGGCCACCTTCTTCTGGATGCTGGTCCAGGCCCTGATGCTCTTCCACCAGCTGGTCTTCGTCTTCCACCAGTTGAGCATGAGCGCCGTCGCGCCGGCCATGCTGGCCCTGGGCTACCTCTGCCCGCTGGCCATCGCCGCCGCCACCATGGCCGCCGCCTTCCCGGCCCGGCAATACCTGCAGGAGGGGCTGTGCTGGCTCAGCGCCCGCAGCAAGGCCCTCTACGCCTTCTCCATCCCGGTCCTGGCCATCGTCGCGGTCAACCTGGCGGTGCTCGTGGTGGTGCTGATGAAGCTGATGCGGCCCTCCGTCTCGGAGGCGCCTCCCGGGGAGGAGCGGCGGGCGCTGGTGGGGCTCTTCAAGGCCCTCCTGGTCCTGACGCCCGTCTTCGGCCTGACCTGGGGGTTGGGGGTCATCACCATGACCGGACAAGCCTCTCCGGCCACCCACTACGCCTTCACCCTCCTCAACGCCTTCCAGGTGAGTGTGAGTGCCTGGAAATGTCTGTTTGTGAGTGTGAGTGTCTGTTTTGTCTTTCAAGAACAGCCTTAAAACAATGTGGTAAGTAAATGAAAACTGCTTTACTTCAGCAAAACATAAAGTACAGCACACTCAGTGGAATAATGCAAAAGGAAGCAAGGAAGTCATAAGGCAAACACAGTCTCTGATAAACTCCCAAATCAAATAGCATTCTTACTTCAAAGAAACAGCGATAAATCCATAGAAAAGTTTCCCAGATGCAGACTTGAAGCAGGCACAAGGGGAGCGAAGCAAGGAAGCTCTTAGTCTCTGATAAAGTCCCAAATGAAATAGCAGTCTTACTTCAGACAAAGAAACAGCCATAAATCCTTAGGAGCAGTTTCCCAGATGCAGACTTGAAGCAGGCACAAGGGGAGTGAAGCAAGGAAGTCTTAGGGCAAGCATGGTTCTTAGTCTCTGATAAATTCCCAAATGAAATAGCAGTCTTACTTCAGACAAAGAAACAGCAATAAATCCTTACGAGCGGTTTCCCAGATGCAACTTGAAGCAGGCACAAGGGGAGCGAAGAGTCAGTTTGTTACCAGCAAAAGCTGACTGCACCTGCTTCTGCTTTATAGCCCTTACAGATGCTAGGGCAGTTCCCAATTACTCAGCTGCATTTCTGGCAGCTATTCTAGCTGAACGACATCTCTCCTCAGTTTCCTTTAGCCTCTCCTGAAATGTAGGTACTTTCAAAATCTCCTCCTCAGATTCCAACTGCCCCTCTGATTCATGAAGTGATAGGGTAAACACAGTTCTTAGTCTCTGATAAATTCCCAAATCAAATAGCAGTCTTACTTCAGACAAAGAAACAGCAATAAATCCTTAGGAGCACTTTCCCAGATGCGGACTTGAAGCAGGCAAAAAGGGAGCGAAGAATCAGTTTGTTACCAGCAAGAGCTGGCTGCACCTGCTTCTGCTTTATAGCCCTGAGTCCTCTCACAGCTGCTAGGGCAGTTCCCAATTATTAAGCTGCATTTCTGGCAGCTATTCCAGCTGAACGACGTCTCTGCTCTGTTTCCTTTCGCCTTTCCTGAAATGTGGGTACTTGCAAAATCTCCTCCTCGGATTCCAACTGCCCCTCTGACTCATGAACACTTTCCTGCTCCTTTTCCTCTTTCGAAGAAGAGGAATCCCTAACAAGTCCAAAGTGTTACTGCTGGGTGCCTCCAAAATCTTTAGTATCTATAGAGGGTCCCAAAAAAAGCATATACACACTTTAAAAGCTGATAGGTCTATGGAAAGGGAATGGATATTCTGAGCTAAAGCCATTTCCCTCTCCTGCCTTTTAGGGCGTCTTCATTCTGATCTTTGGCTGCCTGATGGACAGGAAGGTAAGCAGAGCCACGTCTGTTATCAAACCTCCAGGGTCGTTATTCAATCAAACACTGGAAGCAAGGAGATCGTTCAACAGGTTTATTTGATCAAAACACCCTGCCGGGTGAACAGAAAAAGTGCCAGACAAGACTGAGAGGCAGCTCAGTTTTGTGGTCAACACTTGGAGCATGAGCACAGGCTATTTCCTCCAATTCATGCCCATCTCTATCTCCTTCTTTGTTCCCTTCTCACAACAACTCTTATCAGTATTATCAGAGGTTAGGGAAACTTTTAATGGTACCTGTTGTAAGTATTAATTTTTTTACATGATGTGTTTAAATTGGGTTATTTTAAAATTAGTATATGATGTTTTAGTTAGATGTATTTGTGTCTCGATGTATATTTATTTCCAACATTTATATATCCCGCCCTTCTCACCCGAAGGGACTCAGGGCGGTGTACACAATTGGCAACAATTCGATTCCTACACATAATTAAAACATAGCAATGAAAATCCAATTAAAACGATTAAAACAATATAAAAATATAAAACATATGGTTGAAAATCAGTTCATCCAAAATCCTTGTGCTGTAGCCGTAAATCAGTCCGGGTCGTCTTTATATGTATTGGTGTTTTTGAACTTTGTACGCTGCTTTGAATCCCAACCATGAGAGAAAATTGGGATGGAAATTAATATATAATTGTTGTTGTTGTTGTTATTGACACAAAGTGATAGTATGACACAGCAAACGAGATATATATGCTGGATTTCATATCACAAAATCACAAATCGAACACTGCCCAAGTGTCTAGGATTGTTGTTGTTGTTATTGACAAAATGACATAGTATGACATGGCAAACGAGATATATATGCTGGACCCATTGTGCACAGATCTTCCGATAGCCAAGCAAAGCAATAATGTGACCCACATGTACTTGTGAAATGCTGGATTTCATATCACAAAATCACAAATCGAACACTTCCCAAGTGTCTAGGATTGTTGTTGTTGTTGTTATTATGGACACAAAGACATAGTATGACACAGCAAATGAGATATATATGCTGGATTTCGTATCACAAAATCATAAATCAAACACTTCCCAAGTGTCTAGGATTATTATTGTTGTTATTATTATTATTATTATTTCTGAATCTATGTTTCTTCAGCAGCTGATTCCCCCTCCTGCGCCTGCTTGTTACTAGGCATTTCCCTTTTGAACTTCTTTGTTATCTGAGCTCTCCGCTTTGAATCATAGAATCATAGAATCATAGAATAGTAGAGTTGGAAGAGACCTCGTGGGCCATCTAGTCCAACCCCATTCTGCTAAGAAGCAGGAAATCGCATTCAAAGCACCCCCGACAGATGGCCATCCAGCCTCTGCTTAAAAGCCTCCAAGGAAGGAGCCTCCACCACGGCCCCGGGGAGAGAGTTCCACTGCCGAACAGCCTTTCTCACAGTGAGGAAGTTCTTCCTGATGTTCAGGTGGAATCTCCTTTCCTGTAGTTTGAAGTCATTGTTCCCTTGTGTCCTAGTCTGCAGGGCAGCAGAAAACAAGCTCCCTCCCTCCTCCCTATGACTTCCCCTCACGTATTTGTATATGGCTATCATCATGTCTCCTCTCAGCCTTCTCTTCTGCAGGCTAAACATGCCCAGCTCTTTAAGCCGCTCCTCATAGGGCTTGTTCTCCAGACCCTTCATCATTTTAGTCACCCTCCTCTGGACGCTTTCCAGCTTGTCAACATCTCCCTTCAACTGCGGTGCCCAGAATTGGACACAGTGTGATTCCAGGTGTGGTCTGACCAAGGCAGAATAGAATAAGGGGGAGCAGGACTTCCCTGGATCTAGACGCTATTCCCCTATTGATGCAGGACAGAATCCCATTGGCTTTTTTAGCTGCTGCATCACATTGTAGGCTCATGTTTAACTTGTTGTCCACGAGGACTCCAAGGTCTTTTTCGCACACACTGCTGTCAAGCCAGGCATCGTCCCCCATTCTGTATCTTTGATTTCCATTTTTTCTGCCGAAGTGAAGTATCTTGCATTTGTCCCTGTTGAACTTCATTTTGTTCGTTTCGGCCAATCATCTCTCTAGTCTGTCAAGATCGTTTTGAATTCTGCTCCTGTCTTCTGGAGTGTTAGCTATCCCTCCGAGTTTGGTGTCGTCTGCAAACTTGATGATCGTGCCTTCTAACCCTTCGTCTAAGTCGTTAATAAAGATCCTGAACAGAACCGGGCCCAGGACGGAGCCCTGCGGCACTCCACTTGTCACTTCTTTCCATGATGAAGACGACGCATTGGTGAGCACCCTTTGGGTTCGTTCGCTTAGCCAATTACAGATCCACCTAACCGTAGTTTTGTCTAGCCCACATTTTACTAGTTTGTTTGCCAGAAGGTCGTGGGGGACTTTGTCGAAGGCCTTACTGAAATCCAGGTACGCTACATCCACGGCATTCCCTGTATCGACCCAACTCGTAACTCTATCGAAAAAAGAGATCAGATTAGTCTGGCATGACTTGTTTTTGGTAAATCCGTGTTGACTATTAGCAATGACCGCATTTGTTTCTAAGTGTTCGCAGACCACTTCCTTAATGATCTTTTCCAGAATCTTGCCTGGTATTGATGTGAGGCTGACCGGACGGTAATTGTTTGGGTCGTTCTTTTTTCCCTTCTTGAAGATAGGGACCACATTCGCCCTCCTCCAATCTGCTGGGACTTCTCCCGTTCTCCAAGAACTCTCGAAGATAATTGGGAACTCTCGAAGATAATGTGAACCTAGGTCTCAGTGCTTGCTTTCCTTTCAGGTGAGAGGAGCTCTGGCACAACGCTTCTGTAAACAACCCCCCAGCAAGACCAGCACCATGCAGGTAAGCCAAAAATGTCATCATAACAACGGCATTCCCACCAGGGGCACGGCTGTTAGGGAATGCTGGGAATAGAGGATGCTGGTGTTGGCCCCATTTGAGGAGGCCACCCCTGGCAGTGAGACCAGGGAGAAGCCTGTTGGCAGAAACCCAGGCAAGGGATCTGCCTGAGCTGCCCATTGTGAGTGAGTCCCTGCTGTGGCGAGCCTTCAGATCAGGCCTGTAAGGGGCTATGAATATCTAAGGCTCTTTCAGGCAGGGGGAATCTTCCTATCCCACCTGCTGCCCCAAATTTGTAAAGAACTAATAATGACTGCCACCAGTTTGGAAAGATGCAACCACCAAAGACTCAGGGAGGAGACCTTTTTACTTTTACTTCTTTCTTCTTCTTCACTTTAGATCAGGGGTCCCCAAACTTTTTAAGCCAAGGGCCGGTCCACAATCCTTCAGACCAGGGGTCCCCAAACTAAGGCCCGGGGGCCGGATGCAGCCCTCCGAGGTCATTTACCTGGCCCCTGCCCTCAGTTTTATAATATAATATATTGTATATACATATAATATTGATAATAATATTATAACGTAGTACAATATAACACTAATTATAATGCCATATAATAATATTAATTATATATTCTATATCACATATAATATTACTAATATTACAGTATAGTGGTATAGTTCAATATAGTAATATATAATGTTAATATTGTGCTATGCTAAATATATAATATATTGTGTGTACATATAATTTGTAAGCCACTCTGAGTCCCCTTTGGCGTGAGACGGGTGTGATACAAATGTAGTAAATAAAGGCAGTAAATAAATAAATAAATAATAAATACATTTTAGACTTAGGCTCGCCCAAAGTCTGAAATGACTTGAAGGCACACAACAACAACAACAACAACAACAACAACAACAACAACCCTAATTAACCTGACTATCTCATTGGCCAGAAGCAGGACTACACTTCCCATTGAAATCCTGATAAATGTATGTTGGGTAAAATTGTTTTTATTTTTAAATATTGTATTGTTCTTTCATTGTTCTTGTTGTTGTTGTTGTTTTTGCACTACAAATAAGACATGTGCAGTGTGCATCGGAATTTGTTTGTATTTTTTTTTTCAAATGATAATCCGGCCCCTCAACAGTCTGAAGGATTGTAGACCGGCCCTCGGCTTAAAAAGTTTGAGGACCCCTGCTTCAGACTGTTGAGGGGCCGGATTATCATTTGAAAAAAAAAACCTCAGTTACCCTTGTTGTCTTATATGTGTTTTATTGTATCGAGAAATGAGAATTTTTGTTATAAGAAATGTATGGAGTTGCTCGGAAACCTCTCAATAAAAATTAATGATAAAAAAAGAAAAAAAATACAAACAAATTCTGATGCACACTGCACATGTCTTATTTGTAGTGCAAAAAAAAACAACAACAACAAGAACAATGAAAGAACAATACAATATTTAAAAATAAAAATAATTTTAACCAACATACATTTATCAGGATTTCAATGGGAAGTGTGGTCCTGCTTCTGGCCAATGAGATAGTCAAGTTAATTAGGGTTGTTGTTGTTGTTGTTGTTGTTGTGTGCCTTCAAGTCATTTCAGACTTTAGGCGAGCCTAAGTCTAAAATGTATTTATTATTTATTTATTTATTTATTTACTGCATTTATTTACAACATTTGTATCACACCCTTCTCCCCCGAAAGGGGACTCAGAGTGGCTTACAAATTATATGTACATACAATATATTATATTATTAGCATAGCACAATATTAGCATTATATTACTTTATTGAACTATACCACTATACTGTAATATTATTAGTAATATTATATGTAATATAGAATATATAATTAATATTATTATATGGTATTATTATTAGTGTTATATTGTATTACATTATAATATTATTATCAATATTATATGTATATACAATATATTATATTATAAAACTGAGGGCGGGGGCCAGGTAAATGACCTCGGAGGGCCGCATCCGGCCCCCGGGCCTTAGTTTGGGGACCCCTGCTTTAGATGGTAGCGTAACTTGGTTTAGAATATATGCGACAGAGGCTTAGATGTTGAAAGAACAATAACAAGTTTATTCAGGCACAAGCTTGGTGGTTACCAAAGATGTTTCACTTAGAGGTATTCTTATTAACAGTTACAATACTAGAATAAGATGAATCAACTCTCTAAAGTATCACTTCTTTTACTTAAAGTAGTTAAAACATCTTCCTCTGCTCCTTTTAAACTATTACTTCAATGGATCTCTGCGAGTACAGCTGGGATTGGTTCCCAAAGTCTGAAACTTGGACTATCCAGTGACTTCAAACCACAGTCACCCCCGTGATATACTATCACAGATTCTCTGTGCCTTTCCAGGACACAGACTTCATCAAATAAGTCACCAAACTTATTTAAAACCGACTCAAAATGAACAACTGAGTCTCCTTGATCCCATCAACCTAGAATCAATCTTCCCTGTGCCTCATCAGAGCACAGACTGAGATTTGAACTTCCCTGGTTTCCCTAAACCTGGAACCAGTCTATTCCCTGTGACTCTCCTGATCACAGACTGAACTCTCTTCAAAACATTCCCTCCTTACAGCTGGGAATAGAGAATGCTGGTGTTGGCCTCATTTGAAGAGGCAACCCCTGGCAGTGAGACCAGGGAGAAGCCTGTTGGCAGAAACCCAGGCAAGTGATCTGCCTGAGCTGCCCATTGTGAGTGAGTCCCTACTTTGGCGAGCATTCAGATCAGGCCCAATTGAAATTAGCCAGCAGGCAAGGAGAGAAGGTGATTTTCAGGCAAGGAAGATTTTATTATCTGCAGATAAGATGTTAGCAAGTGATTCATTCACAAAGTAGATACCATACAGCAGAGGTCCTCAAACTTTTAAAGCAGCGGGCCGGTCCACAATCCTTCAGACCGTTGAGGGGCCGAATTATTATTTGAAAAAAAATACGAACAAATTTCTATGCACACTGCACATGTCTTATTTGTAGTGCAAAAAACAACAACAATGAAGGAACAATACAATATTTGAATATAAGAACAATTTTAACCAACATAAATCTATCAGGATTTCAATGGAAAGTGTGGACCTGCTTCTGGCCAATGAGATAGTCAAGTTAATTAGGATTGTTGTTGTTGTTGTTGTTGTTGTTGTTGTTGTTGTGTGCCTTCAAGTCATGTCAGACTTTGGTCGAGCCTGAGTCTAAAATTATTCATGTATTTATTTACTACATTTATTTAGTACATTTATATCCCACCTTTCTCACCCCAAAGGGGACTCAGAGCAGCTGTATGTACATACAATATATTATATTATTAGTATAGCACAATATTAGCATTATATATTACTATATATTGAACTATACCACTGTACTGTAATATTGTATGTAATTATTATATGGTATTATTATTAGTATTATATTGTATAACATTATAATATTTTTATCAATATTATATGTATATATAATATATTATTAAAACTGATATAAAAATATCTATATATATAAAAGAGTGATGGCATCACGGCAGCGGACAAAACAACAAAAGTAAACACCCCACAACCTCGAAAATTGACATCACAACCTCTCATACATGCCTCTAGGTTGATACAACAAAAAGAAAAGAAAAATAAATTCCTAATTAGAGGGAGAGGAATAATTGTTTTTATCCAATTGCTGTCAGTTAGAAGGCTAAGTTCCGCTCACTTGGTCTCCTAGCAACCCACTCAGCCCAGGGGACCCTTTACCTTAACTACCACCAATTCCTCAATACTTTATTTCCCATACCACCATACTTCACCACAGCAACGCGTGGCCGGGCACAGCTAGTTATATTATAAAACGGAGGGCGGGGGCCAGGTAAATGACCTTGGAGGGCCGCATCCAGCCCCCGGGCCATAGTTTGGGGACCCCTGCCATACAGAATACAGTTTCATATCCCTTTTTATACACAAGCTAGCATAGGCTGCACCCAAGCTTCTAATTCTGACCAATCACGGCCAGCATAGCTGTTTATAATGGGTGATTGGAGTGGCGACAGGTGAAGTTCCTCCTTATTGACAGGAAAAACAATAAAATGATTGAGGGCTCACTGGCCCTACCCAAGACACCATATGTCTTATGTTTTTATATTTTATTTAATTGTTCTTAATGGATTTTATATATTGTTATGATTTTAACTATGTGTTGGCATCGAATTGTTGCCAATTGTGTAAGCCGCCCTGAGTCCCTTCGAGTGAGAAGGGCGGGATATAAATGTTGGAAATAAATAAATAAAATAAATAAGACGGCTATTGTCTTATGAGATGAACATGACATAGCCCATTAAGAGGGCTGGCCTGGCGATTCCACATCCCAGAGAAACATCCCAGATTCCACATCCCAGAGAAACAAAAATGACAGAGGTTGGGGTTGGCTGTAGACATTCAGATTCCTTCCGATGTGAGAGGTCCCGTTCATCAAAGATGCAGGGTGGTGAATTGCTCCTTCCCCAAGGGGCAAGGGAGATTATTCCCTTCCCTTAATAGAAGTATTGTGTTGCAATGTCCAGGTAAAGTCCAGAGATATAGGTGACTTGACCCACCTAACACCTTATAGTTGGCCACCCCAATGTTAAACCCTTGATCACTGTATCCTGGCCTGCTGATGGAGTATTTGTATTATGTTTTGTTGTTGTATGGTTTCCTTGCTATGTTGGAAACCATCTGAGGAGATAGGGCGGGATATAAAGCATTACTACTACTACTACTACTACTACTACTACTATCTTGCTTTCTGCTTGCAGAGCAAATCTGAAACGCTGGGCTCCAAGGCTGGCCGCTAAGAGGAATCCTGCAGTCTTACAGGATTGTGAAGCTGGAAGGGTCACCAGGACTGACACAGAGCAATCACATTCACAAAGTGCTCCTAAAAGACTGCTGCCCAACCGTTGTTTACAAACCTCCATGGATTTATTAATTTTATTGACTTTGTTTTATACCCCACTCTCCCTCCTTTATTGAGGGTCTCAAAGTGTCTGACTGTTGGCAACTCTTCGATGCCATTCAAACCTAGGACAATACAAACTCAAATACATGTAAATCGAGCAACACAAAGAATTTCTAACAACCCATAAAAACAATACATGATAATACAATATTAAGCTATAGAGAACCAGCTATATTTATGAAAAGCTCCAACCCACTCCCTGCCCACCTTCTGAAAGATTGGGGGACACACATCATCATAATCACCACCACCACTACCATCACCATCACCACCATCATCCTGCTTTTATCATAGCCAGGCTTACTTTGAGAAGGTTCTTCTCAAGGTTAAGCTGGAACTTCTCTTGAAGTCCAGGTTTGTAGGAAAAGGCATTGCAGGTGAAGAAAGGAAGTTTTGTTGGAAAGCAGCAGCCCATGTTTTTACTTACAGGATACAGGGCATTTTGCTTTTAGAATCCTAGAATCCCAGTTGGCCGAGGCCCTGAGGGCCATCCAATCCAACTGTCGTGAATACTTTCCGAACCTTAGCATGTTCTTAAATCCGTTTTGCAGTGTAACAGGATGCATCAGGCACGACCAGAGAAACAAGTAGACACACAGACTTCAGTACTGGTTTTATAACAGCTATATTGGTTACACAGGTGAGACATCCCAGGGAAGGAGGGAAGAACATTGAGAAAACCACTGAAAGGATATGTCCAGGTTAGTGAATACAACTAGGAAGAAATCATGGAATCCCAGCCATGGGCAAACTTGGGCCTTCCCTTCAGGTGTTTTGGACTTCAACTCCCACTATTCCTAACAGTCTCAGGCCCCTTCCTTTCAGAAGATGGAAAAGCTCCACAACCTCTGCCAAAAGAAGACCAGGAGCAGATTGTGGTTCAAACTAGATATGTACTATTAAAACAAATTGACTGGAGCTAGAACAGGCATGAGCCAACTTGGGTCTTCCCTCCAGATGTTTTGGACTCCAACTCCCACCATTCCAGTAGGCTGTTAGGAATAGTGGGAGTTGAAGTCCAAAACACCGGCAGGGAAGGCCCAAGTTTGCCCAGGTTCGGTCTAGACACTACACTCTTCTTGATGCAGCCTAGCACTGGCTGGGTTTTAAATCCCACTGCAATTTGGGGAAATCACACATAAACAGACAAACATCTCTTGTAATGTTGCACTCATTTATTAAGGCCACGGTGTGCAGACTGACATTGCTTTCAATGGTGGAGACTAGACGCTTCCTTTCACGGGCCCTTCCGATTTCATCACAGTCCTCTTTTGAGAACGGAACGCTCTCCATCCCTTTAAATACCAGATTGCTCATCTGCACGGTCTTTCCTGTGACAACGGGAAGTCTCCAAATCCGCACGTCCGTTCCCGTGAGCTGAAAGGGCTTGCCGCTAAATCGATGGGCACATGGCAGGAGACCCATTCCTTACTTAAATATTGCAGAGAGACTCGTGAGGGTCCATCCGTCCACTGGCTGCTCCGGCCAGCTTTTGCAAGAGACTAAAAAGTATTTACAAAGGCCACTGAAGGGGTTTTGGGGCTGGTGCTTCGGAAGGGAGATTGCAGGTTTGCATTGCGCCTTTACTGCGGGTAAAGCTCCACAAGCATCGCGTGGCCCTTGAGAGAAAGAGAGAGAGAAAGATATCTTAGGATCTTAGTGTCTGAAGGACCGTCTGGAACTCTCAGGATATAAATATTTATAGTGTTGTGGTTCAGTCTGATGATGAAAGGGGATTTGGGTTTATGCAGGCTGACCAAGGAAATGTTGAAGGCTCTGAATTGTCAGAAAGGTCGCAGACTGGCAGGGAAGCAGAAGGTTGTGATAAACAGACTAATAGTGAAGCAGAAGTCAGTGATAAGGGTGACCTTTCACAGGATTCATAACATCAACAAGTCCCAGGTGGCTCTGGCAGTGAGTCAGAGGAGTCTTCCTTAGATAGGGATACAAGTTTAAGGTTAAGAATTCATCGTCCAAGACGTTCTTAGAATAGCTGGTAAACGTGTGGGAGCCCAAGGACAAAAGAAAGCTTTCTTGGCCTGTAAGCATGGTTAAATAAGGGAGAAACAGGGAAAGATTTCAGACGAAGCAATGTCGATTTTGGAAGCTAAGTTCCTGTCTTGTCATTGCTCATGGAAAAGGATTCTTGTTTTTGTTCATGACTGGATCCTGTGATTTGGAGTTCATGCTGCCTTGTTTTCAGGCCTGATTTGCTATATTAGAGACTTTGAACTATATTCTACAGATTGCCTTTGCATTTGGATTATTGCTTTTTACTGACTGCCTTTACATTTGGATTATTGCTTTCTTTACTGCTTTTTATGCAGATTTTACTATCTTTTATCAATAAACTGTTAAAATCAAGTCTGCTGTAGTAGAGTGTGTGTTAAGAGCAAGGTGAGCCACCGCTGAGGTGCAACAACTTGTTGGAATTCACTGTGTTAGCTTCGGCCTGCCCTTATTGGTCTTCCAGCGCTTGGGACGGACTCCCAGAGGCCTGCTGGGAATGCCGGCGAGGGGAGTCAAAGTCTTGGAGCTCTGACCAAGGATGGAAGCCCTCTTGCACACAGAGGAGGGCAGCCGACCCCTTACCTGCCCCCCAGCAGCGCACGCGGCCACCAGGCCGAACTGTCCTCCCTCCTTCTTCAGCCGGTGGGCAGTCGTCATGACCAGGCGGCACCCAGTGGCCCCGAAGGGGTGTCCCAGCGAGAGGGACCCGCCCCAGGTGTTGAACTTCTCCAGCGGAGGGGCCCCGACCTACAAGCAGGAGAACAGGGGGAAAGTGTGAGTACTGCTTTGAGGAAGCGACTCTACTCCACCTGCAAATAAGCGAAGGAACAAGATGGGAAGAAGGCAGCCTTGGGAAGAACATTGAGAGAACCATTGAAAAGACATTTCCAGGTTGGTGAATACAACTAGGAAGAAATCATGGAATAGGTGATGTCTGCAGCAGGAATAATTTATGCTCAGAGATGGAAGGAATCATTATTCCAGGCATGGGCAAACTTGGGCCCTCCAGGTGTTTTGGACTTCAACTCATTCATATGCCTATGTTTGATGTTTTTATAGTTTTAATGGTTTTAATCTACAGTTGTATGTATTTTATTTAGATATGTGATATATTTTTATATATTTGTAAGGCATTGAATTTTGCCATTTATTATGTTGTAAACCGCTTTGAGTCCCCCCAGGGGTGAGAAAAGTGGTATAGAAATGCAGTTAATAATAATAATAATCATCATCATCATCAATGTTGCCATCCCAGGTGACAGTCGCATTGACGAAAAACAACAGGAAAAACTCAGCCGCTATCAGGACCTCAAGATTGAACTGCGAAGACTCTGGCAGAAACCAGTGCAGGTGGTCCCAGTGGTGATGGGCACACTGGGTGCCGTGCCAAAGGATCTCAGCCGGCATTTGGAAACAATAGACATTGACAAAATTACGATCTGTCAACTGCAAAAGGCCACCCTACTGGGATCTGCACGCATCATCCGAAAATACATCACACAGTCCTAGACACTTGGGAAGTGTTTGACTTGTGATTATGTGATACGAAATCCAGCATATCTATCTTGTTTGCTGTGTCATATTAAAATAATAATAATAATAATAATAATAATAATAATAATAATAATAATAATAATAACTCCCACAATTCTTAACAGCCAGCCAACCTTTGCCCAGCCTTACCTTAGACTTCCGGCCCATATAGTTCTGAGCAAACCAATCCGAATCCATCGCCTTCATATTTGCTAAGATTTGCCCCTAAAAAAAGGGGAAAAGAAAGTGGCAAAAGTCAGATTATGAACTGAAAGGACATGAGGAAGGATGCAATGGGATAACAAAGCTCAAGAGATGCTGCGTCCTGCTCTTTCCCTTATTAAATGCACAGCCAGAACTGCACAGTGGACTGTCAGCGCAGCAGTAGTTGGATGGAATCAGTGGAACGCAGAACAAAGTGACAACCGAGACATTAGTAAAACTATATACAAAGTTTTACTGTAAGCAGTAATAATCAATACAAACAAGCTTCCAGACAATGGACGAACACACGACTCGACTCAACTCAGAACTGATGCAATCAGCAATGCACACACACTTGTGTCTGGACACTCCCTGGTTCCAGCCACACATCAAGGTCATCACAGCTTCTTAGTAATTAACTCTTTCCAGACTATAGTACACTCTGGATGATGCAATCAGTATGCAATACAGGATAGACACAAATTTCATTCAAACACTACCAATACACAAATCCCACATTAACATGGGCAAGGGCCAAAGTGATGGAGGGAAAGCGAAGAGAATGGGGGGCTGGCTATAAGACTGGCTATAAAACAGGCCTGGGCCAACTTCAGCCCTCCAGGTGTTTTGGACTTCAACTCCCACAATTCCTAACAGCCGGTAGGCTGTTAGGAATTGTGGGAGTTGCAGTCCAAAACACCTGGAGGGCCCAAGTTGGCCCAGGCCTGCTATAAATACATCCCATAACAGTCCTGGTTGGCACAGAGAGTGAGTTCAGGGTGCTTGTCTTGGGAAGCACTTACCGCAAAGGCTTCATGAAACTCGAAGACGTCGATGTCGGCCATGGTGAGGCCGGCCCGCTCCAGCACTTTGGGGGTGGCGTAAGTGGGTCTGGCGGAGAAAAGGGGGGGGGAAGTCCAGCGTTCAGGGCTTTGCTCAGAAATCAAACAACCAAACATGCTTCCGCAAGCGCTTTCGTGGGCTGATCCAACTTGGCAATATATAATAATAACTAAACACAGCTGTCTATTCTAAACAATATCTAAAAAATATGCACCACGATAAAGGTTCAAAGCATAGAACACAATATGTATATTAGAGCATCATATACATAATAATGTTAACTATAATACAAATAATAATACAACTGATGACCAGATTCTGTCAGCTGTAGTGGCACACAGTCGTAACTTACAGAGTATAAATATTTATAGACTGCAATCATGTTGGATTATGGTTGTATGTGTATGAAATGTAAATCAAGTGTTTTCTGCTGTTAGGCAAGAGTGTGTGTTTCAGCAATTAAACAGTTAACAGCAGGCTACTTTGACTGACAGCCCGTTGAGCCTGCTGTTGACCTATCAGGCATGATTTCCGGCCTTTGGAGGTCGGAACTTCCTTCGGACTGAGGAATGTGTTCTTATCTCTGTTTTGTGTTGAGCTGTGCTTGCCGAGTGAAGAGGCTAAAGAGAAATGCCAGCTCAGAGCGATGGCTTTTGCTATGCTTTGTAAATATGTAATATAGATATTGAAATAAATGTTTGGACTTCAGACTACGGATGTGTTTGAGTCTGACATTTGAACAGAGGAATTGGTGTGGCAGATGATTGCAACCAATTTCATCAGGGTGCTGGAGCAGATGATTGATGGAGCCTGAAGAAACCCACCCGGCTCGCACCCTGACCCCTCATCCCCACGCCCTGACAAATCATCCAGATTTAAATGCTACACAGAGCAGTTTTCAGTATAAAACATATATCAACAAGACTCCAACTAAAGTTTGTTAGCAACACAGTATGTGTACATTCAGTCTCTCCAAAATGGCATGTAATATGCTGTGAAACTAAATATATCAGTGTACAAATCAACTGGCTCAAACCTGGCTTGGAGTCAAAACAAATCAAAGTCTCTGTAGTCTTGGAGCAGTTCTATAGGACTCCTCAAGATGTAAATGCAGTCAATTAGCCGTGGCTTCAGTTTGTTGACAATAAATTCAGTTTTTCAGAGATAAGCTTCCAAATACGGGAACAGATGTTACAGTCGTTTCCAGTTCCCAGCCAGGAAGCCCGGTCAAATAGATGTTATTTTAGAGTGGCTGGCTGTGAGTCGAAGTAAGCCGTTTACATAAGCCGTTTACTACTGGTTCCCAGGTTTACTTTGTATTATTGTTAACATTATTATGTATATGATGCTCTAATATACATATTGTGTTCTAAGCTTTGAACCTTTATCGTGGTGCATATTTTTCAAATACTGATCCAACTTGGACGTGCATTTCCGCCTCCTCTAACTGGGAACACAACTCCTTCTCTGGGAGATGCATCACCATCAGAGATGCGTCAGAGGACCACAGTGGAACCAAGGGATCTTGCAAGGGGCCGAGAGAGAGCTCGGGGCTTGAGAGATGAGGCAAAGGAGCAAAGGATGCCAAGCAAGAGCAAGCACTAATATGCGCCGCTTGCAAGGGTGGCTGAGACTCCCGTGGAGTTGCATGGACAAAGGCCCCTTGCCCCGAAGGGCTCTGCATGAGGCATTCAGTGCCAACAAACCTTGGCCAAGATCCTGCATCATGCCCACAAAGCACAACGAGATTGCTTACACACTCACTCACACAACCACCAAGCCTCGCCACTTCTGAAGTGTGCTGTCATTTTGCCCAACCAATGAGCACGGACATTCGACAGTCGGACCATTACAACTACCTGAAGATATCTGCCTCGTTAACTGGAGCTAATAGGCTCCCTTCCGCTTTAACAGAGAATTTTATGTTGTTGAAGGCTTTCATGGCTGGGATCACAGGGTTGTTGCATGTTTTCCAGGCTGTCTGGCCACATTCCCGAAGCATTCTATCCTAATGTTTCGCCCACATCTATGGCAGGCATCCTCACAACCTCTGAGGATACCTGCCATAGATGTGGGCAAAACGTCAGGAGGGAATACTTCTAGAACATGGCCAGACAGTCTGGAAAACATACAACCCAGAGAATTTTATGACTGCATAGACCCCCTGACAAATACCTGCAGCCTCCAAGGGTCAGAAAGGAGGGAGGAGGCAAGAGTTCTCCCTTAAAGTAACTTTCTTCAGGAGACCTCCCATTTCATGCTATTACAACACCACCTTGAGCAGCACGGCCAATCTTTCCTCGGATTCCAGCACCGGACTTGGGTTCCTCCTTGATGGGAGGCCTGCAGGCAGTGCTTGGAAGGGAGGCCTGAGCCAGGAAAACCACTCAGAATTGGCCCCTCTCACTTACCCGAGGAGGAGCTGGTCCTTTGGGTCCTGGGAGACATAGACGAAATCCCTGAACAAGAGGAGAGAGAGACAAAGAGATCAGGCTAGGCCGAGAGAGTCTGGGACACACAGGCAAGGCAGGCTACGCTTCCCCATGTTGTGCTTATGCAGACTGACCAAAGCAATGCTCGAAGGCTCTGATGATGGCAATGTTGAAGGCTCTGGCTCTGAATTGTCAGAGAGGCTGCAGGCTAGCGAGGAAAAAGAAACTAATGATAAGGGTGACTTTTCACAGGATTTAGAACATCAACAAGCTCCAGGTGTTTCAGGCAGCGAGTCAGAGGAATCTTCCTTAGATAGAGATACAAGGTTAAGGTTAAAGGTTCTTCGCCCCAGACGTTCCCTTAGAATAGCTGGCAAATGCGTGGGAATTCAAGGGCAGAGAAATGCTTTCTTGGCTTGTAAACATGGGAAAATATAGGAGAAACAGAGAGAGATTTCAGACAAAGCAACGTTGATTTTTGGAAGCACATCTCCTGCCTTGTCTAAGCTCATGGAAAAGGATTCTCGTTTATGTTCATGCCTGGAAACTGTGTTTTGGATTTTACTCTGAAGTTCATGGTGCTTGATTTTCAGGATTAATTTCCTATATCACAGACTTGGATTTATATTCTGCAAATTGCTTTTACTTTTGGATTATATTGCTTTTTATTGATTGCCATTGCATTTGGATGTTTGCTCTTTATTTATTCAGACTTTGCTATCTTTTATCAATAAGCTGTTTAAACCTAGCCTGCTGTGGTGGAGTGTGTTTTAAGAGCAAGGTGAACCAGCACTGAGGTGTAACAGGACACTGTATTGTCCATCATTTTATTTTGTGTATCGTTGGAATGTTTTAAGTTTTTGTCAAATATGTTGTGTTGTTGTTTCGGGCTTGTCCCTGTTGTGAGCTGCCCCGAGTCCCTTCGGGGAGATGGGGCGGGATATAAAAATAAAATTTATTATTTTATTATTATTCCTTAGCCTGAACTAAGTGTCACTTCCGCAAGAAGAGGAGTTTTACGACTGCATGGGACCCCCGACAGTGCTCACCTGAGGTAGGCCTTTGGTTTGTAGCCCATGGCCAAAGCCTTCTCTTCGGACATCAGGAGGACCGCTGAGGCACCGTCTGTCTGAAAAAGACAGCCCAGCACAATCAATCAGGAAAGAAGGAGACTAATAATAATAATAATAATAATAATAATAATAATAATAATAAACTTTATTTATACCCCGCCACCATCTCCCGGCGGTGACTCGGGGCGGTTTACATGGGACAGCGACCCAAACAGCATACAGACAAAATATAAGCAACATAATACAAATCATAATATAAAAAATATAAAACAGTAATACAATATATCAATTAAAACAACAATACAAGGATAAAAAATTGAATTTAAAACACATAAATACTAAGACCGTAATTAATACAGGATAGATTTTAAAAAACCCTCTGGGGCTGATTAATTAATGACTGTATCTCCCAAGGCCTGCCGAAACATCCAAGTCTTCAGTTGGGAGCCAACCTGAGCCCCAATCTCCAAAGACATGGCGGCATCCTATGGGATGTGCATCCAAGGGACTCGAGGGCTTTCATGGCCAGAATCACAGGGTTGTTGTATGTTTTCCGGGCTGTATGGCCATGTTCCAGAAGCATTCTCTCCTGACATTTCGCCCACATCTATGGCAGGCATCCTCAGGCCCCTTCCTTTTCCCCCTCAGCCGCTTAAACAAAGAAATACTAAAATCTGTAGTTCCTCCACCTGTGTAGACAAAAGAACTGTACCTGGGTGGTTGATTGATATTTCAATTGTTGTAAATTCTTGTTTTATAGTATTACTGTTTTATCTTTTATATTGCAAATTGTATTTATGCTATGGTTTTTGCTCTATTGTATTGTTCGGACCTTGCCCCATGTGAGCTGCCCCGAGTCCCTGCTGGGAGATGGTGGCGGGGTATAAATAAAGTATTATTATTATTATTATTATTATTATTATTATTATTATATTATTATTATTATTATTATTATTATTATTATTATTATTATTATTGCTGCTACTACCAAATCCCAGAGAAACCCCACATAAAAATAACATTAAAACCTAACATCAATTTAAAGCCTAACATCAGTAAATTAAACCTAACATCAATAAATTAAATTACATGTAGTCAAACAAAATTATATAATAACATAAAATCCAAACAAACATCCACATTAATTTACAACAGCCAACTAGAGTTCACAGTGTGGGTTGGTTATGTGGTCAAACCATGATCCAGACAGGTAAATCTATTATGAGAAGGAAATGACTTGGGCAAAAGAGATTGTGATGTAGTTGTAATTGGAAGAAACGGCAAGAGTAAACCAATAACTCTCAGGGATTCCTTTCTGGCTTTCTGGATAACATTGTACAGAACAAAAGCATTCCTTGCTCAATAGCTGCAGCAAAACGAATCGCAGCCACATCCTGGCAAACTGTGGGCCGGGCTGTGGCGCAGGCTGGTAAACAGCTGCTGAAATAAATCACTCTGACCATGAGGTCATGAGTTCGAGGCCAGCCTGTGGCGGGGTGAGCACCTGTCAATTAAAAATAAAATATAGCCCCTGCTCGTTGCTGACCTAGCAACCCGAAAGATAGTTGCATCTATCAAGTAGGAAATAAGGTACCACTTATAAAAGTGGGGAGGCAAGTTTAACCAATTTACAACGTTGGAATGAGGAAGTGCTGTCAGAGTGGATGATGAAGCAGCTGCTCCCCCTGTGGCCAGAATCGAACATCCCCTCAGGAGAAGGTTAAATTGCCTCTGTGTCTGTCTTGTCTGTTGTCTCTGTCTCGGTTTGATGTGTTTATGGGCATTGGATGTTTGCCCTGTATGTGTATAATGTTATCGGCCCTGAGTCCCCTTCGGGGTGAGAAAGAAGGGCGGAATATAAATACTGTAAATAAATAAATAAATAAATAAACTGCACCACTGTAGTGTCTCAGAGACCCCCGAGTCATGACCCCGTCGTCATTACGGAGCAGACCGAAGAAGAGATGGGGTTTTTGCCATTTCCGCTTGATTCCGTTCCTTTCCAGATGCCCCCTGTTGACAGTTCTAGCCCACAGTTCATAAAAAAGGGCCTTGGCTCTCAGCCCGGTTCTCCAGAGAATGTTAGTTTTGACCGCAGATTGTTTTGGGAGGCTTCGCGCGCAGAAAAGCAGATTTCCAGAAGGAGCGCTCGTTTAGCGGAGAAAGCAAGCGTTAATTAAGCTGGTTCCCTTGAGGGTTTTCAGGGAGGACTGCATCTGGCAAAGTTGTTGTCTTGGGTCATTTTCCCTTGGGAAAGAGTTCAGACACCTGGCTGAGGAGGAGAGCAAAGTCCCATAAAAGTTCTGGGCACCAAATAGATTTTGCGGTGTTCAACATGTCAGTTGAGGAATTCACATCAACTCTAGTTCTGCAGCGTGCTACTCTCGAGTAGACCAGCGTTGCGTCTCGTCTCCTTGTCAAGCCTGGACAGCGTTTCAGCTTTACACGACTAACTTTGCCTTGCCTTGCATCCTAGCCTCGGATTCGAGCCCTGGAACTCTTGACAGCTCCTGCCTTAATCCCCACTCAAACAGCCTAAAGGTTTGAGTGTGTTTCGGTTATTGGATTTTAAATTTTCAGCTCTAATACTGGACATTTCATATTACTGGACTATATTTGACCTTTCCTGAAAGGTCTACTGCTGGACTATATACTCTGCTTATTTTTAGTTGTCTCCTTTATTTCCTTATTAAAGATATTAGACTGTTTATTGGCCTTCGTGTCTGATTCCCAGTGCTCACGCTGCCTAAGGTGTTACAACCATCTACCGATAGCCTGCAAGGTAGCGCCAAGAACCCAAGCACCTAAACACAGTGCAACAGTTAAATTGAAAAGAAGTGCATACAAAAAAATGCAGATTGCATTTCTTGCCCTCTGGGACCCAAAGGCCCAAAACATCCCAGCAAAATAGCTCAATTTTGTGTGTTATCTCCCTGTCCTGAGGCTCAACCATGCCATGACAGGTGGCACTTATTTATTTATTTATTTATTTACAGTATTTATATTCCGCCCTTCTCACTGCGAAGGGGACTCAGGGTGGATCCCATTACACATATAAGGCAAACATTCAATGCCTTTAACATAGAACAAAGACAAGACAAACATAGGCTCCGAGCTGGCCTCGAACTCATGACCTCTTGGTCAGAGTGATTTGTTGCAGCTGGCTGCAGCTGGCTGGCTGCTCACCAGCCTGCGCCACAGCCCGGGCTCATTTCTGGATGAAGTCATACTGAAATGCTCATATGGAAATGGACACAGAAGAGTCAGGGTTCTAGCCACGGTTCCAGGGCAACGGTGACTCTGGGACAGTTCAAGAGCCACAACATTTCATAGAATCATAGAATAGTAGAGTTGGAAGAGACCACATGGGCCATCTAGTCCAACCCCCTGCTAAGAAGCAGGAAATCGCATTCAAAGCACCCCCGACAGATGGCCATCCAGCCTCTGCTTAAAAGCCTCCAAGGAAGGAGCCTCCACCACGGCCCCGGGGAGAGAGTTCCACTGTCGAACAGCCCTTCTCACAGTGAGGAAGTTCTTCCTGATGTTCAGGTGGAATCTCCTTTCCTGTAGTTTGAAGCCATTGTTCCGTGTCCTAGTCTGCAGGGCAGCAGAAAACAAGCTTGCTCCCTCCTCCCTATGACTTCCCCTCAAATATTTGTACATGGCCCTCATCATGTCTCCTCTCAGCCTTCTCTTCTGCAGGCTAAACATGCCCAGCTCTTTAAGCCGCTCCTCATAGGGCTTGTTCTCCAGACCTTATTCCGAGGGGGAAAGGTGTGCCTTACCAGGAAAGAGGAGTTGGCAGCCGTGACGGTCCCGTAAGGCTTGACGAAAGCGGCCTTCAGCTTCCCCATCTGCTCCACCGAAGACGGGCGGACGCCGTTATCCTTCACAACCGTGTCTCTGCCTGCGAGAAAGGAGAGAGAGGCCTGTGCCTGAAGCATGGCTCACTACAAGTCCGGCCTTCCATGTCTCCACGGCCGCTGACCACTGCGGGATAGTTCTGCCCACTCAGCCTCTCCCTTGGGTCTCGGGCAGGCAGAGATTGTCCACGACCAGGACAGCACGGCCAATGGTAGCCAATAGCCATCCCAAAGGGAGCCCAGACAATCCCGTTCAAAAGGATTCATTTATTCATTTATTTATAGTATTTATATTCCGCCCTTCTTTCTCACCCCGAAGGGGACTCAGGGTGGATCACAATGTACACATACATGGCAAACATTCAACGCCATTAGACATAGAGACAGAGACAAAGAAAGAGAGACAATTTAACATTTTCCAGCTCCCAGCTTCATGCATTACTGTTTTATCTGTTTCATATTGTGCTTGTATTATGTTGCTTATATTTTGTCCTTATGTTGTTTGGGCCTCTGCCCCATGTAAGCTGCCCCGAGTCCCCACGGGGAGATGGTGGCGGGGTATAAATAAAGTTTTATTATTATTATATGAGGGTGTGCTCGATTCCGGCCACAGGGGGAGCTGACGCTTCGCCATCTACTGTGACACTGAGTCCTTGATGGAGTACTTCCTCATTCCTTTCCTCACGCTGGACAATTTTTATGGTATTGTAAATTAGTTAAACTAGCCTCCCCACATAAGCGGTACCTAAATTTCCTACTTGATAGATGCAACTCTCTTTCGGGTTGCTTCGGTCAACAACAAGCTGGGCTATATTTAATGGTTGGGCGCGCAATCCGACCTGGGCTGGCTTCAAACTCATGACCTCTTGGTCAGTAGTGATTTATTGCCGCTGGTTACTAACCAGAAGCAGTATCTGTTTATCTACTCAGATTTGCATGTTTTCGAACTGCTAGGTAGGCAAGGGGCTAGGGCTGACAGATGGAAGGGAGTGTCATGGTTTGCAAAGATACTAGAAGTGTGTTAACTGGAAAATCAAATGCATGGAGCTGATTGGCTGAGTTTGCAAGGACCTGTGGAATTCTTTTGTAACTGTTGCTGTCCTGCTGCTGGAGAACCGGTTTGAACACGCTTCTGTGATCTTCACTGAAGCAAACTTATGAGTAAGAAAGAACTGCTGATTTCTGTAATCCAGGGGTCCCCAAAGTAAGGCCTGGGGGCCACATGCGGCCCATCAAAGCCATTTATTCGGCCCCCGCAGCGCATGCCTTTTGCCGTCTCCTCCCTCACCCGGTGCATGCCTTCCAGAGCTTTGCTTGTTTATAATGGCATTTTAATTATTATTTCATTAATAATTAATTATCAAGGGGCTGCTTTGCTAATGCTTTTGGTGCACAAAGGCAGAAGGGGGCTGGACTAAATGGCCCAAGGGGTCTCTTCCAACCCTCTTTATTATTATTATTGACACAAAGACACAGTATAACACAGCAAACAAGATAGATATGCTGGATTTCGTATCACAAAATCACAAGCTCCCAAGCGTTTAGGGCTGTGTGATTTTATTATTATTATTATTATTATTATTATTATTATTATTATTATTATTATTATTATTATTAAGGCTGGGTGGCCATCTGTAAGGGATGCTTTGCTTGTGCTTTTGATGCACAAAGGCAGAAGGGGGGTGGACTAAGTGGCCCAAGGGGTCTCTTATTTATTTATTTCCAATATTTCTATCCCGCCCTTCTCACCCGAAGGGACTCAGGGCGGCGTACAATTGGCAACAATTTGATGCCGACACATCATTAAAAACAACAACATATAAAAATGTATTACAACCAATTAAATCTATATATATAAAAGAGTGATGGCATCAGGGCAGCGGACAAAACAACAAAACTACAGGCCCCCCAACCTCGAAATTTGACAACACAACCCATCATTCACGGCTCTAGGTTGATACAACAAAAAGAAAAGAAAAATAAAGTCCTAATTACAGGGAGAGGAATAATAGTTTTTATCCAATTGCTGCCAGTTTGAAGGCTAAGCTCCGCCCACTTGGTCTCCTAGCAACCTACTCAGCCCAGGGGACAAGCAGAGTTAGGCCTCACTTAGGCCTCTTCCACAGATTATCAGATTTTAACTGGATTATATGGCAGTGTAGACTCAAGGCCCTTCCACACAGCTATATAACCCATTTAGAATCCTATATTATCTGCTTTGAACTGGATTATCTTGAGTCATATAATCCACTTCAGTGTGCATACTAAACATAAAGACAACCATACAACAGACATTCAATACCACCACTACCTCAACAATTTCTCACCAACAGCACCAGACTTCGCCACAGCAATGCGTGGCCGGGCACAGCTAGTACAGTATAAAATATAAAACATAAAACATGCTTAAAATCCATTCGTCCAACCCTCTTTATTATTTTTATTATGATTATTAACATTGAGACTGTATTTGTTCCCGTTTGGTTTTTTTTTTACTTCAAAATAAGAGATGTGCAGTGTGCATAGGATTTTGTTTATAGGTTTGTTTGTTTTTTCAACTATAGTCCGGCCCTCCAACGGTCTGAGAGACCGTGAACTGGCCCCCAGTTTTAAAAGTTTGGGGACCCCTGCTGTAAGCAACCAGAGGGACTATTGTAAATACCACTGTTCTGTTGATCTTTTGGATTTAGTAAAAGTTCCTGTGTTATATGTTCTGCAAAGCTGAGTGGTGCATCATTCTGCAGGGTGTCTCTGGGCTCACGGGCACATGTAAAAGCCTCCATTTATCATCCACAATCCCCAACAGGAAGCTCATCCCTGTCTCGCAGACTCGAACTGCCAACCTTCAAGTCAGCAGTTCAGCAGCACAAGAGTTTGTGTTGTCGAAGGCTTTCATGGCCGGGATCACAGGGTTGTTGTATGTCTTTCGGGCTGTGTGGCCATGTTCCAGAAGCATTCTCTCCTGACGTTTCGCCCACATCTATGGCAGGCATCCTCAGAGGTTGTGAGGTATGGAGAAAACTAAGCAAAGAGGTTAATATATATCTGTGGAAAGTCTAGGGTGAGAGAGGTCAGTGTGAATGTTGTGTAGTTAATCACTTTAATTAGCATTGAAAAGCTTATCTGCTGTCTTCTTCCTGCCTCTGGGGCATCCTTTGTTTAGAGTCGTTAACTGCCCTTGGTTGATTCATGTCTGGAAATCCTCTGTTTTCAGAGTATTGCTTTTTATTTACTGTTCTGATTTTTGAGTTTTTTAATACTGGTAGCCAGATTTTGTTCATTTTCATGGTTTCTTCCTTTCTGTTGAAGTTGTCCACATGCTTGTGGATTTCAATGGCTTCTCTGTGTAGTCTGACATGATAGTTGTTAGAATGGTCCAGCATTTTTGTGTTCTCAAATAGTATTCTGTGTCCAGGCTGGTTCATCAAATGCTCTGCTATGGCTGATTTCTCTGGTTGAATTAGTCTGCAGTGCCTTTCATGTTCTTTGACTCTTGTTTGGGCAAAGCTGCGTTTGGTGGTCCCTATGTAGACTTGTCCACAGCTGCATGGTATCCGGTAGACTCCTGCAGAGGAGAGAGGATCCCTCTTGTCCTTCGCTGACCGTAGCATTTGTTGGATTTTCTTCGTGGGTCTGTAGATAGTTTGTAGGTTGTGCTTCTTCCCAGAGGCAGGAAGAAGACAGCAGATAAGCTTTTCAATGCTAATTAAAGTGATTAACTACACAACATTCACACTGACCTCTCTCACCCTAGACTTTCCACAGATATATATTAACCTCTTTGCTTAGTTTTCTCCATGCCTCACAACCTCTGAGAATGCCTGCCATAGATGTGGGCGAAATGTCAGGAGAGAATGCTTCTGGAACATGGCCACACAGCCCGAAAGACATACAACAACCCAGCACAAGAGTTTAACCCATTGTGCCACGGAGGACCCCTTCCCTCTGCTTGGCACTGTGTAACTGTTATGCAATACTTCCCCCTCCAAGGCTTTTATGGGTCACTCACAGGGGAGAAGTGTCCCTCTCTGCGCAGCCACTTACCTGGCACCTTGAAGGGGATGAGGTCGGTGAGCAGGCCCTCGTCCTGAGCCTTCTTGGCCAAGCTGTGGGACCGGAAGGCGTACTGGTCCTGCTCCGTGCGCGAGATGGCAAAGGCTGCGGCCAGGCGGTCAGCGGAGTGGCCCATGGTCTCGCTGGTGGAGAACTCGGCCACCGCAGGAAGCTGGGAGAGGAAGAAAGGACACAGTGAGGGTCAGTTCTTCCCTTGGCAGCCCTTTGAAGAGCCCAACTAGGGAGCGTGACCCCCAACATTTAGCAAATGGAGACTAGAGTGCTCTACACCAGATGTGGGCAAACTTTGGCCCTCCAGGTGTTTTGGACTTCAACTCCCACAATTTCTATAAAATACATACAGTAGAGTCTCACTTATCCAAGCCTCGCTTATCCAAGCTTCTGGATTATCCAAGCCATTTTTGTAGTCAATGTTTTCAATATATTTATTTATTTTACAGTATTTATATTCCGCCCTTCTTTCTCACCCTGAAGGGGACTCATTATATACATATAGGGCAAACATTCAATGCCCATAAACACATAGAACCGAGACAGAGACAGACAGACGCAGAGGCAATTTAACCTTCTCCTGAGGGGATGTTTGATCGAACCGAGACAGAGACAGACAGACGCAGAGGCAATTTAACCTTCTCCTGAGGGGATGTTCAATTCTGGCCACAGGGGGGAGCAGCTGCTTCATCATCCACTCTGACGGCACTTCCTCATTCCAATGTCGTAAATTAGTTAAATTTGCCTCCCCACTTTATAAGTGGTACCTTATTTCCTACTTGATAGATGCAATTATCTTTTGGGTTGCTAGGTCAGCAACGAGCAGGGGCTATTTTTTATTTTTTAATTGACGGGTGCTCACCCTGCCACGGGCTGGCCTCAAACTCATGACCTCATGGTCAGAGTGATTTATTGCAGCAGCTGTTTACCAGCCTGTGCCACAGCCTGGCCCCATATATCATGATATTGGTGCTAAATTTGTAAATATAGTAATTACAACATAACATTACTTCGTATTGAACTACTTTTTCTGTCAAATTTGTTGTATAACATGATGTTTTGGTGCTTAATTTGTAAAATCATAACCTAATTTGATGTTTAATAGGCTTCTCCTTAATCTCTCATTATCAAAGATATTCACTTATCCAAGCTTCTGCCGGCCCGTTTAGCTTGGATAAGTGAGACTCTACTGTAGTATCTTTGCAAACCATGACACTCCCTCCCATCTGTCAGCCCTAGCTCCTTGCCAACCTAGCAGTTCGAAAACATGCAGCGTAGATAAATAGATACTGCCTCTGGTTAGTAACCAGCTGCAATAAATCACTACTGACCAAGAGGTCATGAGTTCGAAGCCAGCCCTGGTGGGATTGTGTGCCTGACTATTAAAAATAGCCCAGCCCGTTGTTGACCTAAGAAACCCAAAATAGAGTTGCATCTATCAAGTAGGAAATTTAGGTACCGCTTATGTGGGGAGGCTAGTTTAACTAATTTACAATACAGTAGAGTCTCACTTATCCAACATAAACGGGCCGGCAGAACGTTGGATAAGCGAATATGTTGGATAATAAGGAGACATTAAGGAAAAGCCTATTAAACATCAAATTAGGTTATGATTTTAAAAATTAAGCACCAGAACATCATGTTATACAACAAATTTGACAGAAAAAGTAGTTCAATACGCAGTAATGTTATGTAGTAATTACTGTATTTACAAATTTAGCACCAAAATATCATGATATATTGAAAACATTGACTACAAAAATGCGTTGGATAATCCAGAACGTTGGATAAGCGAGTGTTGGATAAGTGAGATTCTACTGTACCATAAAATACACAGGATAGAGATTAAAACACACGACATGAGTTTCAAATTCATGTTTAAAATTACACTATAGAATGAACACAGTTGGAGACCTCTTGCACGGCCATGACACAACACTATGCAATCATGGGATTTGTAGTTTGGTAAGTGTGTGATGCTCTTTGGTGGAGATGACGCTCCCACGATTCTGTAGTATTGAGCCCTATCGGTTAAAGTGGTGCCGAACTGCATTAATTCTGGGGTCTAGATGCACCCCATTAACCCAGGAGGAGATGGCTTGGGAATTGGGGGCTCCCTCTCTGTTTACCTCCGGGGTGAAGAAGTCGGGGCGGATCCTGGAGAGCAGGGAGAGGCGCTGGCCGATGCTCTTGGCGCGCGGGAGGCCCAGCATCATCTTCCGCATCTTCCGGCTGTGCCTGATGGGGACGTCCGACATCAGCTCCACCCCGCCGGCCACCACCACGTCCATCTGGCCGGAGGCAATGAGGCCCACTCCTACAAGGGGGGGGGGGGGTCAGAGGGAGGCATGGCCCTTTCCCCGGAAGAAGAGCTCAGCCCCGTCCCCTCTTTCTCCTGCTCACCGCCCCTGAGCAGCTTCCCCATCCCACCCCAAAAGTCCCCTCCCTGTCCCTCTGGCAGCTTTACACGGCAAAACCCCAGGGTGAGAAGCATGAAAGGGAAGGTGAAAGAAAACATGAATTCTCTCTGCAAGATAAATGCAAGATACTTCACTTCGGCAGAAAAAATTGAAATCAAAGATACAGAATGGGGGACGATGCCTGGCTTGACAGCAGTGTGTGCGAAAAAGACCTTGGAGTCCTCGTGGGGAGGAAGGGGAACATGAGCCAGGAATGTGATGCGGCAGCTAAAAAAGCCAATGGGATTCTGTCCTGCATCAATAGGGGAATAGCGTCTAGATCCAGGGAAGTTATGCTCCCCTCTATTCTGCCTTGGTCAGACCACACCTGGAATCACACTGTGTCCAATTTTGGGCACCACAGTTGAAGGGAGATGTTGACAAGCTGGAAAGCGTCCAGAGGAGGGAGAATAAAATGATCAAGGGTCTGGAGAATAAGCCCTATGAGGAGCGGCTTAAAGAGCTGGGCATGTTTAGCCTGCAGAAGAGAAGGCTGAGAGGAGACATGATCGCCATGTACAAATACGTGAGGGGAAGTCATAGGGAGGAGGGAGCAAGCCTGCAGACTAGGACACGGAACAATGGCTTCAAACTACAGGAAAGGAGATTCCACCTGAACATCAGGAAGAACTTCCTCACAGTGAGAAGGGCTGTTGGGCAGTGGAACTCTCTCCCCGGGGCCGTGGTGGAGGCTCCTTCTTTGGAGGCTTTGAAGCAGAGGCTGGATGGCCATCTGTCGGGGGTGCTTTGAATGCGATTTCCTGCTTCTTAGCAGGGGGTTGGACTAGATGGCCCATGTGGTCTCTTCCAACGCTACTATTCTATGATTCTATGATTCTATGATTCTCTCTCTCTGAGTCCAGGAAGTCCCCAGGAGATGTATGAACAAGATCAGTGAATTATTGTGGTCCTACCTGTGGTCATGGCCTGGTTGGAGGAGATGCAGGCCATGGTGACCGTGTGGGCAGGGGTCTTGTCGGAGAAGCCGGCTCCCAGGGCCGCCTGCAGCAGAAGAGAAAGCCAAGAGGATGCAGAGCCATTCACAAGAGGTACCCGAGTGCTTTCCAAGTCACTGCTGGAATGCAACCTCACACTGCTCAGGTCTGCAGTTCTCAATGAGAAGCACATAGATACCCTGTTTCCCTTAAAATAAGACCTCCCCAGAAAATAAGACCTAGTAGAGTTTTTGCTGAATTGCTAAATATAAGGCCTCCCCCAAAAGTAAGACCTAGCAAAGTTTTTGTTTGGAAGCATGTCCGCCGAACAGAACACCAGAGCATGCAGGATCGGTAAATGTACGTACCATAGATTGTTGTACATGGAAATAATGGTAGTCACAAGAAATTCTTGATAGGATTCACAGTTTGTCTGCTTATGCTGGTTTGTGATGACAACTACTGTACAGTATATAATAAATGTTCATTTTTTTTGTTCAGTGTTTCAAATACAGAATCTATCAATAGCATCCCAAAAGGCCATCAGTTCTGACAATGAAAGGTATGTGATATCTTTGCATCCGTGCTTTTGAGAATACAGCTTTTCTACATCGAGTAAAGCAAGTTGTATTTGCTACATTGGTGTTGCCAATGCTATATTGCACTTTGTCCATTTCAACTGTGAAATTACCTTCCCCGTTTCGGCCCATTTCGGCACATGTTGCACTTTGCCTGGGTTCTATGAATTAGTCTCCAGTGTTAATATTGTATGTTTTATGTTGATTTTAACGATTGTTTTTTACTGTAATTGATGTTTTTATTGGATAACTGTTTTATTGCTGTGTTTTGATATTTGATTGTTTTATCGGGCAAGGCCCCATGTAAGCCGCCCCGAGTCCCTTCGGGGAGATGGGGCGGGGTATAAAAATAAAGTTATTATTATTATTATTATCAACACAACGACGTTGTATGGCACAGCAAACAAGATAGATATGCTGGATTTCGTTTCGCAAAACCACAAGTCGAACACTTCCCAAGTGTCTAGGACTGTGTGATGTATTTTCTGATGATGTGTGCAGATCCCAGTAGGGTGGCCTTTTGCAGTTGGCAGATGGTGATTTTGTCAATGTCTATTGTTTCCAAATGCCGGCTGAAATCTTTTGGCACAGCACCCAGTGTGCCCATCACCACCGGGACCACCTGTACTGGTTTCTGCCAGAGTCTTTGAAGTTCAATCTTGAGGTCCTGATAGCGGATGAGTTTTTCCTGTTGTTTTTCGTCAATGCGACTGTCACCTGGGCAACATCAATGATCCAAACCTTGTTCTTTTCCACAACTGTGATGTCTGGTGTGTTGTGTTCCAGAACTTTGTCAGTCTGGATTCGGAAGTCCCACAGTATCTTTGCATGTTCATTTTCCAATACTTTTGCAGGTTTGTGATCCCACCAGTTCTTTGCTGCTGGGAGGTGGGACTTGAGGCATAAGTTCCAATGAATCATTTGGGCCACATAGTTGTGCCTCTGTTTGTAGTCTGTCTGTGCGATTTTCTTACAGCAGCTGAGGATATGATCAATGGTTTCGTCGGTTTCCTTGCACAGTCTGCATTTTGGGTCATCAGCTGATTTTTCAATCTTGGCCTTAATCGCCTTTGTTCTGATGGCTTGCTCCTGGGCTGCAAGGATCAGGCCTTCTGTCTCCTTCTTCAGAGTCCCATTCGTGAGCCAGAGCCAGGTCTTCTATTATTATTATTATTATTATTATTATTATTATTATTATTATTAATTGCCTTTGTTCTGATGTCTTGCTCCTGGGCTGCAAGGATCAGGCCTTCTGTCTCCTTCTTCAGAGTCCCATTCGTGAGCCAGAGCCAGGTCTTCTATTATTATTATTATTATTATTATTATTATTATTATTATTATTATTATCAATTGCCTTTGTTCTGATGTCTTGCTCCTGGGCTGCAAGGATCAGGCCTTCTGTCTCCTTCTTCAGGGTCCCATTCGTGAGCCAGAGCCAGGTCTTCTATTATTGTTATTATTATTATTAGTATTATTATTATTATTAATTGCCTTTGTCCTGATGTCTTGCTCCTGGGCTGCAAGGATTAGGCCTTCTGTCTCCTTCTTCAGGGTCCCATTCGTGAGCCAGAGCCAGGTCTTCTCCTTATCAGCTTTTCCTTCAATTTTGTCAAGGAACTTTCCATGCAGTGTTTTGTTGTGCCAGCTGTCAGCTCTAGTTTGTAGTGCGGTTTTCTTGTACTGGTTTTTTGTCTGCTGTGTTTTGAGGAGTTTCTGATTTTTGACTTCAATCAAAGCAGGTTCTTCACTTTGCTTGACATATTCTGCCAGGGCAATTATTATTATTATTATTATTATTATTATTATTATTATTATTATTATTATTATTATTGATGTGGCTGCATCTGACAACAACCTGGAAAATCCCTGGACTGTGGGCCTCAAAGATGCTGTCTTTCTCAATGGAAACTATGCCACTGATTAGGGAAGGCCCTTACGCTTGACCCTTGGCAGCCGCTCTGGTCAGCAGGGCTTGGAAGGACTGCGCTCTCCTTGCAAACTTGGAAAAACACTGCACGGCAGCGTTCACTGGGAACAGCCTCCGAATGACAAAACAGGGATTGGCTTGCGCGACAGATGATCCTTGGATACACACAATAAACCACAGAGCAACACACCTCCTCTGAGTCATCGCGGCCAATTGGGCCAAAGTTCAGGAAGGGGGCTGGGAGCTATGCGTCAGCACAAGCCAAAAAGGACAGCAAGCCCAAAGCATTACACTATGTAATACTATGATTTTTGTTCCTGGGTTATGTTATTTCCTAATTGGTTTTATTATAAAAAACATGGGGAAAGTTTATTAAACTGCAAAACCTTTGTCTTTCTGGGAGGGGCATCCTGCAGCACATTTTGCTCTAGTTTTTCAATGAATATCTCACCATCGAGTCTCAAGACAACTCAACCTAGTTTGTGGCAGCTACAAAAACAAAGTTTCTGGAGTAATAACGACTATTTTCAAAGTAAGGACCACACAATTAAACAGGAATAACACTTTTGAACCAGTACCAGACTGGGTTGCCATGAGTTTTCCAGATTATATGGCCATGTTCCAGAAGCATTCTCTCCTGACGTTTCACCTGCATCTTGATGAACCAACTTGGACACAGAATATTATTTGAGAACACAGAAATGCTGGACCGCTCTGACAACCACCATATCAGACTAAACAGATAAGCCATTGAAATCCACAAACATGTGGATAATTTCAACAGAAAGGAGGAAACCATGAAAGTGAAAAAAAAACGTGGCTCCCAGTATTAAAAAAAAAACAACTCTAAAATCAAAACATTAAATAAAGAACAACCCTCAAAAACAGGGGGATTCGAGACAAAAACAATCAGGGCCAGCTAATCAACTCCCAACGAAGGATACCCCCAGGCAGGAAGCAGCCAGACCTTGAAACTGCAAGGCCATTAAATGCTAATCAAGGTGTCCAATTGCAACATTCACACCTGCCTCCATCAGACAAAAGTCCTTTCTCCCACCCTGGACTTTCCACAGATATATATATAACCTCCACTTTCCTAGTTTCCAGCAGACCTCACAACCTCTGAGGATGCCTGCCGCAAATGTGGGCAAAACGTCAGGAGATAATGTTTCAGGAACATGGCCAGACAGCCCGGAAAACTCACAGCAACCCAGTGATTCCGGCCATGACAGCCTTCGACAATACATAGGACCAGACTTTTTTTCCTCAAATTTTGTTACATAGTGTCATTATTATTTTTAATTTAAGTGTCTATTTATAAAGACATTTGCATCCTGGATTTGAGCCTCACCTCCTCCATGAGAACCCACAAGGTGGATTATAACAGTAACACAAAATACAAGAAAGACAAATAAGATTGTAGAAACAAACAGACAATTAACAGACAAATTAAACCCACTGAAAAGCTGGCAAAATATATATTGTCTTCACTGCCCACATAAGGAAAAAACACTATAAGGTATTAACTATGGTGAGCATTACAATGACTGAAAGAAGAGGTGGTTATATTGCAAAACTCGAGGCATAGTTATGCTGTTATGGATCTGGGTTGGAATCCCTGCATTATTTCCATTTAAGAAGGACAAAATCTACCTTGAGAAGAGAAAGAGAATTACAAATTTGAGAGTAAAAGATCTGCATGTTCACAATGAAAGTTACATAGTATTATTATCACAAGGTCTAATAGTTTTTAAAGGGTAGTTTCCCAGGCCCTTGCTGATGCAAGTTCTCATCCATTTTCTTGGCCACAGAAAGGCAAAACATGATTGGGAAGTACCAAGGATTACAGACTAAACAAGTTCAAAAGGAATAGAGGAATAGCAGGAGACAGAAGGCCTGATCCTTGCAGCCCAGGAGCAAGCCATCAAAACAAATGCAATTAAGGCCAAGATCGAAAAATCAGCTGATGACCCAAAATGCAGACTGTGCAAGGAAACCGACGAAACCATGGATCATCTCCTCAGCTGCTGTAAGAAAATCGCACAGACAGACTACAAACAGAGGCACAACCATGTGGCCCAAATGATTCATTGGAACTTATGCCTCAAGGACCACATGCCAGCAGCAAAGAACTGGTGGGATCACAAACCTGCAAAAGTATTGGAAAATGAACACGCAAAGATACTGTGAGACTTCCGAATCCAGACTGACAAAGTTCTGGAACACAACACACCAGACATCACAGTTGTGGAAAAGAAAAAGGTTTGGATCACTGATGTTGCCATCCCAGGTGGCAGTCGCATTGACGAAAAACAACAGGAAAAACTCAGCCGCGATCAGGACCTCAAGATTGAACTGCAAAGACTCTGGCAGAAACCAGTACAGGTGGTCCCGGTGGTGATCGGCACATTGGGTGCCGTGCCAAAAGATCTCAGCCGGCATTTGGAAACAATAGACATTGACAAAATTACGATCTGCCAACTGCAAAAGGCCATCCGACTGGGATCTGCAGCATTATCCGAAAATACATCACACAGTCCTAGACACTTGGGAAGTGTTCGACTTGTGATTTTGTGATACGAAATCCAGCATGTCTATCTTGTTTGCTGTGTCATAATAAAATAATAATAATAATAATAACAATAATAATAATACATCACACTGTCCTAGACACTTGGGAAGTGTTCGACTTGTGATTCTGTGATACGAAATCCAGCATATCTATCTTGTTTGCTGTGTCATAATAATAAAATAATAATAATAATAATAACAATAATAATAATAATATACATCACACTGTCCTAGACACTTGGGAAGTGTTCGACTTGTGATTCTGTGATACGAAATCCAGCATATCTATCTTGTTTACTGTGTCATAATAATAAAATAATAATAATAATAATAACAATAATAATAATATACATCACACAGTCCTAGACACTTGGGAAGTGTTCGACTTGTGATTTTGTGATACGAAATCCAGCATATCTATCTTGTTTGCTGTGTCATAATAATAAAATAATAATAATAACAATAATAATAATAATATACATCACACAGTCCTAGACACTTGGGAAGTGTTCGATTTGTGATTCTGTGATACGAAATCCAGCATATCTATCTTGTTTGCTGTGTCATAATAATAAAATAATAATAATAATAATAATAATAATAATAATAATAATAATAATAATAACAATAATAATAATATACATCACACAGTCCTAGACACTTGGGAAGTGTTCGATTTGTGATTCTGTGATACGAAATCCAGCATATCTATCTTGTTTGCTGTGTCATAATAATAAAATAATAATAATAATAATAACAATAATAATAATATACATCACACAGTCCTAGACACTTGGGAAGTGTTCGATTTGTGATTCTGTGATACGAAATCCAGCATATCTATCTTGTTTGCTGTGTCATAATAATAAAATAATAATAATAATAATAATAATAACAATAATAATAATATACATCACACAGTCCTAGACACTTGGGAAGTGTTCGATTTGTGATTCTGTGATACGAAATCCAGCATATCTATCTTGTTTGCTGTGTCATAATAATAAAATAATAATAATAATAATAACAATAATAATAATATACATCACACAGTCCTAGACACTTGGGAAGTGTTCGACTTGTGATTTTGTGATACGAAATCCAGCATATCTATCTTGTTTGCTGTGTCATAATAATAAAATAATAATAATAATAATAAAATAATAATAATAATAACAATAATAATAATAATAATATACATCACACAGTCCTAGACACTTGGGAAGTGTTCGACTTGTGATTTTGTGATACAAAATCCAGCATTTCTATCTTGTTTGCTGTGTCATAATAATAAAATAATAATAATAATAATAACAATAATAATAATATACATCACACAGTCCTAGACACTTGGGAAGTGTTCGACTTGTGATTTTGTGATACGAAATCCAGCATATCTATCTTGTTTGCTGTGTCATAATAATAAAATAATAATAATAATAATAATAATAATAACAATAATAATAATATACATCACACAGTCCTAGACACTTGGGAAGTGTTCGACTTGTGATTCTGTGATACGAAATCCAGCATATCTATCTTGTTTGCTGTGTCATAATAAAATAATAATAATAATAATAATAATAATAATAATAATAATAATAATACATCACACAGTCCTAGACACTTGGGAAGTGTTCGATTTGTGATTCTGTGATACGAAATCCAGCATATCTATCTTGTTTGCTGTGTCATAATAATAAAATAATAATAATAATAATAACAATAATAATAATAATATACATCACACAGTCCTAGACACTTGGGAAGTGTTCGATTTGTGATTTTGTGATACGAAATGCAGCATATCTATCTTGTTTGCTGTGTCATAATAAAATAATAATAATAATAATAATAATAATAATAATAATAATAATAATAATACATCACACAGTCCTAGACACTTGGGAAGTGTTCGATTTGTGATTCTGTGATACGAAATCCAGCATATCTATCTTGTTTGCTGTGTCATAATAATAAAATAATAATAATAATAATAACAATAATAATAATAATATACATCACACAGTCCTAGACACTTGGGAAGTGTTCGATTTGTGATTTTGTGATACGAAATCCAGCATATCTATCTTGTTTGCTGTGTCATAATAAAATAATAATAATAATAATAATAATAATAATAATAATACATCACACAGTCCTAGACACTTGGGAAGTGTTCGATTTGTGATTCTGTGATACGAAATCCAGCATATCTATCTTGTTTGCTGTGTCATAATAATAAAATAATAATAATAATAATAACAGTAATAATAATAATATACATCACACAGTCCTAGACACTTGGGAAGTGTTCGACTTGTGATTCTGTGATACGAAATCCAGCATATCTATCTTGTTTGCTGTGTCATAATAATAAAATAATAATAATGCCCAGGGCTGCCTTCAAACCCTTCACGTACCTCTCTGGCCACATTGCTGGTCTTCACCTCCTGGATCACGGTGCCAAAGACAATATACTCCACAGCCTCCTTCGGCACATCGGTCCGGTTCAGCAAACCTCTGGGGGAAAGAGGTTGAAGGAAAAGGTCATTTGGGGAGACAGTGTGGGGCTGGGTACCGTTTTTCGCAAGACACATGGGCCGAGGCTTGCCATGATCCCTGGCAAGCTTTCTTCCTTGGAGTTCAAGAGCTGGTTGCACATAAGATGGATTAGAGATCAATCCTATACACCAGGCATGGGCCAACTTTGGCCCTCCCTCCAGGTGTTTTGGACTTCAACTCCCACCATTCCTAACAGCCGGTAGGCTGTTAGGAATGGTGGGAGTTGTGATGACTCATGGGCCATGTAGTCCCGTTCCTAGCGCTGTTGTGACAGATGAAGAGGAAAACTTAGGTTTCCCACCGTTTCAGCCAGAAGTGGAGCTTTCACAGCCAGAGATGGAGTCCCTGCACCTGCAGGAGATTTGCCTCCCAGAAGTTTCCCAAACAAGCCCTGAGCCGAAATCTCCCCCTTTTTCTCGTCGTGATTATTATCAACAACAGAAAGGAGCTCAACAGGCTAATCGCAGAAGCCTGAGAATCGCTGCCAAACAAATGGCTGATTAAGCCTGCTTCCCATGGGAATCTTTAGGGAGTCTTGCATCTGGACTCAGAGAATGGCTTTCGGTTCTGGTTCCCCAGAGAATTGTTCTCTGGCGGGAAAACGAGACCCTACTTAGGTGTTTTGCCCACGTAGGAATCTTGCGGAGTCAATTCGTCAGCTCCGGGAGTAGGTTGTGTGTGGACTACACTGCTCCCGCGTTCAAGTGCTTGTTCCCGTTTCCAGCCTTGCTTTTGCTTTCCAGGACCTTGTTTTGCTTCCTGGACCTCGCCACGAATTTACCACGGATCTTGTTTTTGCTCCTCGTTTCTTGTTGCCTTGAATCAAGCCTTGTGTTCCAAGAATCAAGTTTACTTCCTAGCCTTGCTTAAGTTTCATGGACTAAAGGACCTTGTCATCTCCCCTCACTTTGCTTGGCAAAGTGAGTGTTTCGGTTACTGGATTACAACTTTGGACCTTAATATTTCATATTGGACATTGTTTTCCTGGACTATAATTGACCTTTCCTGAAAGGTCTTCTTCTGAACTATATTCTACACTTATTTTTATTGACTTTACATATTTCCTTAATAAAGATATTAGATAGATTCTGGCCTCTGTGTATGGTTATTGGTGCTCTGCAGCCTGGGTCGTGACAGGAGTTGAAGTCCAAAACACCTGGAGGGAGGGCCAAAGATGGCCCATGCCTGCTATACACTAAACCAGTCTAGGCAGGAAGGAGATCGGCCTCTACAACTCCACCCACCACCCAACCTGTAGGAAAGCGCCCAAAGAATTGAGTCACAGACCTGAGGAAACATGCAAGACTCCCGAGTGAAGAAATGTAAACCCCAACGGTCTAATAACCAAAATGCCTCTCACATAAATCTCTGCCTTATGCTGAAGGGCAAAGTTAAACTACCACTCAAGACAGGAACTTTACAACAAAATCCCTGTTCCTGCTGCCACCAGTTTGCTCAACGCGCAACGCCTCATGGAGACACTTGGGGTACAGTTATCTTGTTTTAGGGATGGAGTTTAACTTGAATCTCTGACCAGGTTTGGATTCACAAACATTCATCGAAATACTTCCCTTCTTGGCAAAGGACCATTTTGGAAATAGGCAAATATAGCTATCTATATATATAAAAGGGTAATGAAATTTCGGCCTAGGACAAAACAACAAAACTACACATCCCAGAAACACTAAACTTGGCAGCACAACCCCTCATCCATGCCTCTATGTTCATACAAAAAAAAAATAAAAGAAAAATAAAGTCCTAATTAGAGGGAGAGGAATAATTGTTTTCATCCAATTGCTGCCTGTTAAAAGGCTAAGCTCCGCCCACTTGGTCTCCTAGCGACCCATGCAGCTCAGGGGACAGGCAAAGTTAGGCCTCACTTAGGCCTCTTCCACACTGCCTATAAAATACAGATTATCACATTTGAACTGGATTATATGGCAGTGTAGACTCAAGGCCCTTCCACACAGCTATATAACCCTTTTATAATCTTACTAGCTGTGCCCGGCCATGCGTTGCTGTGGCAAAGTGGTGGTGGTATTGGTTAAAAATTGTTGTGTAATTTTTATTTGATGTTATTTGCAATTTTTTATTAATTTTATTGTAAGTTATATTTTTATTTATTATATTTTATTATTTTCTTGTATTATTTTTAGTTATTTTCTGTTATTATAGTATTTTATTGTATTAATTTTTAGTGTTTTTTATTATTTTTTATTGGGTTGCTAGGAGACCAAGTTGGAGGAGCTTAGCCTTCTAACTGGCAGCAATTGGATAAAAACAATTATTCCTCTCTCTCTAATTAGGACTTCATTTTTCTTTTCTTTTTGTTGTATCAACCTAGAGGCGTGGATGATGGGTTGTGTTGTCAAATTTCGAGGTTGGGGGGCCTGTAGTTTTGTTGTTTTGTGGGTCGCCGTGATGCCATCACTCTTTTATATATATAGATATTATCTGCTTTGAACTGGATTATCTTGACTCCACACTGCCATATAATCCACTTCAGTGTGCAGTCAGACACGACTGGATTTAACATCAGGGGAAAACCTTTACCCTTGACCTTAACTACCACCAATTCCTCAATACTTTATTTCCCAGACCACCAGACTTGCCACAGCAACGCGTGGCCGGGCACAGCTAGTAACAATATAATGTACGTAGTCTGAAACTCCATTGGTGTTGCTTTACACAAATACAAAGCGACAAAGGAAAGACGATGCCCTGTAAGTGGGATTTTGGAGGCCTGTGTAGTTTTTAAGTGCAGTTTTAAATGTATTTCAATATCTTTATGTTCCAAAGCACAAAAGATGCACAGTAGAGTCTCACTTATCCAACGTTCTGGATTATCCAACGCATTTTTGTAGTTAATGTTTTCAATACATCTTGATATTTTGGGTGCTAAATTCGTAAATACAGTAATTACTACAGTAGACTCTCACTTATCCAACATTCGCTTATCCAATGTTCTGGATTATCCAACGCATTTTTGTAGTCAATGTTTTCAATCCATCATGATATTTTGGTGCTAAATTCGTAAATACAGTAATTACAACATAGCATTACTACGTATTGAACTATTTTTTCTGCCAAATTTGTTGTATAACATGATGTTTTGGTGCTTAATTTGTAAAATCATAACCTAATTTGATGTTTAATAGGCCTCTCCTTAATCTCTCCTTATTATCCAACATATTTGCTTATCCAACGTCCTGCTGGCCCGTTTATGTTGGATAAGTGAGACTCTACTGTATATAGCATTACTGCGTATTGAACTACTTTTTCTATCAAATTAGTTGTATAACATGATGTATTGGTGCTTAATTTGTAAAATCATAACCTAATTTGATGTGTAATAGGCTTTTCCTTAATCCCTCCTTATTATCCAACATATTCGCTTATCCAACGTTCTGCCGGCCTGCTTATGTTGGATAAGTGAGACTCTACTGTAATTGTGTTGTCGAAGGCTTTCATGGCCAGAATCACAGGGTTGTTGTATGTCTTTCGGGCTGTGTGGCCATGTTCCAGAAGCATTCTCTCCTGACGTTTCGCCCACATCTATGGCAGGCATCCTCAGAGGTTGTGAGGTATGGATAAACTAAGTCAGGAAAGGAAAGAATATATATCTGTGTAGAGTCCAAGGTGTGGCAAGAGTTCTTTGTCACTGGGAGCCAGCATTAATGTTTCAGTTAATCACCCTAATTGGCACTGGAAATGTTTTGTCCCTTGCCTGGGGGCATCCTTTGTTCAGTCAAGTCCTCATTGTGTTGGTTCCCATCTACTGTTTTGATTTTGGAGTTTTGTAATACTGGTAGCCAGATTTTGTTCATTTTCATGGTTTCTTCCTTTCTGTTGAAGTTGTCCACATGCTTGTGGATTTCAATGGCTTCTCTGTGTAGTCTGACATGATAGTTGTTAGAATGGTCCAGCATTTTTGTGTTCTCAAATAGTATTCTGTGTCCAGGCTGGTTCATCAAATGCTCTGCTATGGCTGCTATGGAGCCATGGAGAGGAAGAACTCAGCAAGTTCCTGGACCATCTTAACAGCATCCACCCAAACATCCAATTCACCATGGAAAAAGAAAAGGAAGGAAAACTGCCATTTCTAGATGTTCTGGTCATCCGCAAACCCAATCAACAATTGGGCCACACAGTTTACAGAAAACCTACACATACAGATAGATACCTTCATAAAAACTCCAACCATCACCCAAGTCAAAAAAGGAGCACAATCAAAGCCCTGACAGACCGTGCACAAAGAATCTGCGAACCTCACCTCCTCCAAGGTGAACTCAACCACCTAAACTGGGCTCTACAGGCCAATGGATACTCCACCACAGACATCAGAAGAGCTGCAAGGCCAAGAACAAGCCATGAGAGTCAAGACAAAGATCCACCCAGAGGAAAGGTGTTCTTACCATACATCAAGGGAACTACTGACCGCATAGGGAAGCTGATGAAGAAGCACAACCTACAAACTATCTACAGACCCACGAAGAAAATCCAACAAATGCTACGGTCAGCGAAGGACAAGAGGGATCCTCTCTCTTCTGCAGGAGTCTACCGGATACCATGCAGCTGTGGACAAGTCTACAGAGGGACCACCAAACGCAGCTTTGCCCAAACAAGAGTCAAAGAACATGAAAGGCACTGCAGACTAATTCAACCAGAGAAATCAGCCATAGCAGAGCATTTGATGAACCAGCCTGGACACAGAATACTATTTGAGAACACAAAAATGCTGGACCATTCTAACAACTATCATGTCAGACTACACAGAGAAGCCATTGAAATCCACAAGCATGTGGACAACTTCAACAGAAAGGAAGAAACCATGAAAATGAACAAAATCTGGCTACCAGTATTACAAAACTCCAAAATCAAAACAGTAGATGGGAACCAACACAATGAGGACTTGACTGAACAAAGGATGCCCCCAGGCAAGGGACAAAACATTTCCAGTGCCAATTAGGGTGATTAACTGAAACATTAATGCTGGCTCCCAGTGACAAAGAACTCTTGCCACACCTTGGACTCTACACAGATATATATTCTTTCCTTTCCTGACTTAGTTTATCCATACCTCACAACCTCTGAGGATGCCTGCCATAGATGTGGGCGAAACGTCAGGAGAGAATGCTTCTGGAACATGGCCACACAGCCCGAAAGACATACAACAACTCTACTGTAATTGTTTTTGTCTATTCGTACTTCAATGCATTTTTCCTGTTTTAATTGCATTGTGTTATGTTGCCTGTTAGGCACCTTGAATCCCGATACTGGGAGAAAAGTGAGATAGAAATAAAGTAAGTAAATAAAAAGTTGGACAGAGTATCATTTCATAAATTTCACTACTGATGATGATCTTCTTGTAAGGCAGAAAACAGAAACAGCATTTGCCTCTGATCTCATTGCAAGAAGCACCTCGAATCAGTGGCTCAAACTAACCTTCACTCTTCTATCTATCTGCACCTTGACTTTATAAGATTCAGGGCAGTTTATAGCTGCTTCTTTGGCCCCTTCTACTCCAGATTATAATAATAATAATAATAAAACTTTATTTATACCCCGCCATCATCTCCCCGTGGGGACTCTGGGGCGGCTCACAATGTTACAAAAGTAACAGCGCAAATACATTAAACAATACACACAGTTTAAAACACAAGAAGATGATAAAACAGAAGTTAAAACAAAGGTTTATACAACAGTAATAATATCAATAGTAATAATATTAAACAACCACCAATGCAATGCAGTCAACTTCAAAGGTGGGGGGGGGGGGACTATAGCAGCAATCTATATATATAAATGAGTGATGGCATCACGGTGACCCACAAAACAACAAAACGACAGGCCCCCCAACCTCGAAATTTGACAACACAACCCATCATCCATGCCTCTAGGTTGATACAACAAAAAGAAAAGAAAAATAAAGTCCTACTTAGAGGGAGAGCAATAATTGTTTTTATCCAATTGCTGCCACTTAGAAGGCTAAGCTCCGCCCACTTGGTCTCCTAGCAACCCACTCAGCCCAGTGTTAATAAAAGAATAAAAAATAAAATAAATACAAATAATACAATAAAAATAATTAAAAACACTAAAAATTAATACAATAAAATACTATGACAAAATAACTAAAAATAATACAAAAAATAATAAAATATAATAAATAAAAAAGATAAGTTACAATAAAATTAATTAAAAAAATACAAATAACATCAAATAAAAATTCCACAACAACTTTTAACCAATACCACCACCACTTTGCCACAGCAACGCGTGGCTGGGCACAGCTAGTATAAGATAAAATCATTAGATTAAAATACCCCAATAAAAGGAACCTAATGAGATAACCCTCATTCTGCTTTGAACTGGATTATATGAGTCTACACTGCCAGATAATCCAGTTCAAAGCAGATAATCTGGATTTTATATGGCAGTAAGTATAGAAGAGGCTTTTCTTTTGAACAGAGGTCCTTCCCAGGATTTTTTAGCCAAATACCCCTGTATTTTCTTCATTCATTTTTTACTCACTTCAGTGCTGCTCTGGACAGGTCATGCGGCATCAAGTCTGCATATCTGTGGATTAATTAGAAGGGAAGGAAACACAAACATTAACACCTCAATGATGTACTTTTGGTTGTTTTACGCACTGAAGGCAAACAGAACAGAAAAGCAAATTAACAATAAGTTTTACAAAGAGCTTCTTTGCAAACCCCAGATGCCCTCTAAGCTGTATATATATATATGGTTATATTATTATTATTATTATTATTATTATTATTATTATTATTATTATTATTCAGAGGCTGGATGGCAATCTGTCAGGATGGTCTGCGTTATGTCTTCCTGCACAGCAGAAGGTTGGGCTAGATTACTTTTTGGGTCCCAACTTTAATGGAATATAATTTGCCTGGGAGTTCAATGCAAGCTACTTCTCTGGATATTAATATCATTATTATTTATTATGGTTATATTATCATTATTTATTGTGGTTATACTGTTATTATTTAGTATTATGGTTATATGCCAATGAAGGACATGATACTTACGAAGTTCCAGACTGCAGAAACGGGATGCGGACACCATCCACCACCACAATGTTCTTCACCCCATTTTTGGCTAATGTTTTCTTACTCTTGGGCTGAGCTGTGGGAGAAGAACAGTAAATACTTAATGTGTTGTTGAAGGCTTTCATGGCCGGAATCACTGGGTTGTTGTGAGTTTTCCGGGCTGTCTGGCCATGTTCCAGAAGCATTCTTTCCTGACGTTTCGCCCACATCTATGGCAAGCATCCTCAGAGGTTGTGAGGTCTGTTGCTTAGGCAAGGGAGGTTTATATATCTGTGGAATAATGTCCAGCATGGGAAAAAGAACTCTTTGTCTGTTGGAGGCCAGTGTGAATGTTGCAATTGGCCACCTTGATTAGCATTAAATGGCCTTGCAGCTTCAAGGCCTGGCTGCTTCCTGCCTGGGGGAATCCTTTGTTGGGAGGTGCCGGGAATTGAAGCTGCAAGGCCACAGCTCAGAAAACTCACAGCAACCAAGTAAATACTTAATTTTTAGAAAGACGTCCAGAAATTAATTTAAAATTGAGAAGACACTCAACCACATTTTCTTGGAGCCAAACATCAATTCCTCCTATTTAATCACTTGAAGTAGTTTGAAAAATAAAGAGAACAAATTGACCATTATCTAACACAGCTCAACTGAAGTCTAGAAAATCTCTCTTTCTCACACGTACATTCCTGGAACACTTTTGGAAGTTCTCCACATATTTCTTCAAGTGTGTAAAGCACGCAGTGATGCACTTAGACTAGGCATGGGCAAACTTCAGCCTTCCCTCCAGGTGTTTTGGACTTCAACTCCCACAATTCCTGGCCTCAGGCCACCTCCTTTTCCCCCTTAGCCGCTTAAGTTTGCCCATGCCTGGCTTAGACTGAGCTTTAACAGACTATCCCCTTCTATTATGAAGCCCATTTCATCCCTTTATTTATAAAGTTTTATTGAAATAGTTGTGTTGTGACATCCATTGATTTAGTGATGATTTTGCTTTACCTGCTGCATGTAGATGGGGTGAACAGCTGAGGAGCCTCACAGCTGAAACGTAAGAAAAAAACAACGCATAAACCAAAGAAATTGGTTTTCCTGACCCAAATATTGCCACATGGGAGGGAAGGCAATGCAAAGACTTGGGATCTATACATAGATACAAATGCTGAATTTTTTAAGAAACTCAACTGAGTGTCAATCAGAACAAGAGAATATAACTAAAGAGCAATAATAATGCAAAATAGCAGACTTTATTTATTTATTTATTAGACTTTATACCGCTACTCCCAGTTTGGCTCGGAGTCGTTTACAGAAATAGATTAAAACAATACAATTAGCTTTAAAATAACAATAAAAGCAGACATAGCCCTGAGTTTTTCACCCATCGATATATACTGCTAAAACTATGCAGCTACACGACCAGCCACTACAGCAGGCATGGGCAAACTTTGGCCCTCCAGGTGTTTTGGACTACAACTCCCACAATTCATAACAACCTACCAGCTGTTAAAAATTGTGGGTGTTGAAGTCCAAAACACCCTAAATTGGCCCATGCCTGCACTACAACATACTGTCTCAAAAGCAAACAAACAAACCAAGCAAAAACCTACATTAAGATGCACTCACAAACTATGCTAAGCTGTAAACACACTGTGATTTGCATCCAAAGTGGGTTATAATTTTTGTTAAAGGGGAGCATACAAATTCCACACATACATCTTAATGTTTATATTAGTGTGTAACAATATATTATTATCAATGTTAACATAATAATTAATATTCAGGGAAGGGTAAAGATAGTGGAGCTTACAGAGCCTGGCAGCCCACGGAGAGACAGCAGGAAGGGTCTTGGCAGCGCAGGTCAACATGGACGTCATCTTAGGATCTAAGGAAGAGAGGAAATATGAGAGCCAGGCTTTTATGCTGGCCAGCAATGGGGTTACTGGGCATCCGGCCCAGTCCAGTGCCCAGCCTCCAGCTGTCAAGGGCATGACTCCAGCACTTTGTTTCCAAAAACACTGCTAAGGGTTGCAGAAAAGCCAAGCTGATTGGGAACTGGACAGCACAAACCCCATTCAGAAACAAGGCTGTGATTCCCTTTTAATGTATATATTTTAGGTCAGAGGTTTCCCAAATGTGTGTTGCAACACATCTGTGTGTTGTGCAAAAACAACAAGAAATAACAACAATCTTGGGAATGGATATTATCTTATGAACCATACATTATAACAAAAACAAGAAAAGCTTTATGTTGTGTCCCTATTATTACAATTTATGCATGATTCTGTATCTCTTACAAGAGGTTGGTTTAATCTCCAGTTCGCTAGTGAAACTCAATTACTATGCCACAAAACGATGCACTGTCTACAAAGTGACACACCAATATGAAATGTTTGGAAAGCTGTTTTAAACTTGTCTAATGTGGGGTGTTAGCCACCTTAAGTTCCCACAAGGAAAAATGTAGTGTATAAGGAAGATGATGATGATAATAATAATAATCTATATATATAAAAGAGTGATGGCATCACGGCAGTGGACAAAACAACAAAAGTAAACACCCCACAACCTCGAAAATTGACAGCACAACCCCTCATCCATGCCTCTAGGTTGATACAACAAAAAGAAAAGAAAAATAAAGTCCTAATTAGAGGGAGAGCAATAATTGTTTTTATCCAATTGCTGCCAGTTAGAAGGCTAAGCTTCACTCACTTGGTCTCCTAGCAACCCACTCAGCCCAGGGGACCCTTTACCTTAACTACCACCAATTCCTCAATACTTTATTTCCCATACCACCATACTTTGCCACAGCAACGCGTGGCTGGGCACAACTAGTAATAATAATAATATGGTGGCTTTCAAGGATCTGGCTTAAGTCCAAGTCACCTGAAAGACTGTTTGTCCTTTTATGAGCCTGGCCTCTAATATTGTAGAATGAATGCAGTGTGACAACACTTGAACTGCCATGGCTCAAGGCTGTGGAATCATGGGAGTTGTAGTTTGGTGAGGCAGAACCTCTCTTTGCCAAAGAAGGCCAAAAAGACCACGTGAAACTACAACTCCCAGGATCCCATGGCACTAAAATATGGCAGTTCAACTGGGGCCAAACTACTGCTGCTGCTCCAGAGTAGGCCACAAAGCAGCAACAAATTCGAACGAGAATCAGCCTCAACACTTTTTAGTTACTTAAAAGTGGTTTTAAGTAACTATATGTTTTAGCTGACTAATGTATTTTATGTGTTGTATTTTATGAATAGTTGTTAATGGTTTTAAATGTGTTGCTGTTTTATTGATCTGTTTGGCATTGAATTTTGCCGGTTGTTGTAAGCCGCCCTGAGTCCCCTCGGTTGAGAAGGGCGGGGTAGAAATGTTGTAAATAAATAATAATAAATAAACACAAGGAACAACGTCTTGATGAGAAGTTAGACTTTAAAGTTTTGAAGCAAAGGCTGGATGGCTATCTGTCAGGAGGGCTTTGATTGTGTCTCCCTTTATAGAAGGGGGTTGGGCTGGATGGCTCCTTGGGGCCCTCCCAACTGCAGGATTCTATGATATAACTCATATGTGTGTATGTGTGTGTATATATATAATATTATATATTATATTATATCATATTGCTTGTTGCCTGGGCTTGGCCCCATGTAAGCCGCCCTGAGTCCCCTTGGGGAGACGGGGCAGGGTATAAAAATAAAATTATTACTATTATTATTATCTATGGTTGGATGGTCATCTGTCGTGATGGCTTTGATTGTGTCTTTCTTTATGGCAGAAGGGGTTGAACTAGATGATCTTTATGGATCCCTTCCAAGGCTAGGATTTTATGATATACTCATATATTTATATGGGGTGTATCTGTGTATGTGTGTGTGATAGGTATGTCATAGAATGCTGGAATTGGGAGGGACCCCAATGACCATCTAGCCCAACCCCATTCTGCAATAAAGGAAGATATCATCCAGTCCCTTCCAACAGATGGCCATCCAGCCCTCGATATGGTATATATGATATGGATGGCCATCTGTTGGGAGGGCTTTGATTGTATCTTCCTACCTAGCAGAATGGGACTGGACTGCATGGCTTTAAGGGTCTTCTCCAGTTCTATTAATCTATATAGCTTGACTTTCACATAACGCTGCTAATGAGGATGAGGCTGGGTGGCCATCTGTCGGGAGGGCTTTGATGGTGCCTTCCTTCATGACAGAAGGCCTTTGGGGTCCCTCCCAATTCCAGGATGCCATTATACACCTATCTGTCATATATATCATATCTAGGACCGGCTGGCCATCTGTCGGGAGGGCTTTGATGGTGCCTTCCTTCATGACAGAAGGCCTTTGGGGTCCCTCCCAATTCCAGGATGCCATTATACACCTATCTGTCATATATATCATATCTAGGACCGGCTGGCCATCTGTCGGGAGGGCTTTGATGGTGCCTTCCTTCATGACAGAAGGCCTTTGGGGTCCCTCCCAATTCCAGGATGCCATTATACACCTATCTGTCATATATATCATATCTAGGACCGGCTGGTCATCTGTCGGGAGGGCTTTGACGGTGCCCTCCTTCATGGCAGAAAGGGGTCGGGCTGGGTGGCCTTTGGGCTCCTTCCCAATTCCAGGATGCCATTATACACTATATCGTGTCTATCTATCTGTCATATATATCATATCTAGGACTGGCTGGCCATCTGTCGGGAGGGCTTTGATGGTGCCTTCCTTGATGGCAGAAGGGGCGGGGCGGGGCTGGGTGGCCTTTTGGGGGTGGCCTTTTGGGAGTCCCCTTCCCACCCCGCCCGTCCTCCCTTCCTCCTCACCGGGCGCTTCGTGGGCGCTGCTTCCCGGTCTCTTCCGCGGAACCTTCTGACCCTCCGAAGGCCGGAGGAAGAACCCGCCTTCCCCTCAGAGTCGCGGCCAAACAATATAGCTGCCCCCATAGTGCCTGAATCAAATATTACCCCTTTCCCCCCGTAAGGTTTGCGCTCCTTCTGAAATAAGCCTTGGAAAAGAAGGAGGAGAGAGGATTCGCTGTAGAGGAGAGCCCAGCCACGGCAGCAACGCGGAAAAAAGACCCCTGAGTGGGCTTTCCACGCAGGCGTATATCCAGACAGCCCTTTCGGGAGAAAGGAGGCCGGAAAGCGTGGAAGGGCCCCTGGCGTTTCCTCAGCGGCTCCAGTCGCGGCTCGACCTCCAAGATGGCGGCTGCGGTCAGGGCTAGCGGGAGCTGGGCGCGCTTCGCCGCCGCCGCCAAGTACAGGCCCGGCAGGGGAGGAGGACGGCGACCGGACGGTGAGGACGGGGAAGGAGGGGAGCCATGTGGAACACCCAGCCCAGCCCCGTTCGTTCTGCCAGGAAGGAAGGCACCACCCGATCCCTCCTCACAGAGGGCCATCCGACCTCAGAAAGTGGAAGTGAGGCTATAGATTCATATAGAACCCGAGAGTTGGACGGGACTCCCAAAGGCCTTCCAGCCCAACCCCTTCTGCCATGAAGGAAGGCACAATCAAAGCCCTCCCGACAGATGGCCATCCAACCTCGGAAGGCACAATCAAAGCCCTCCCGACAGATGGCCATCCAACCTCGGAAGGCACAATCAAAGCCCTCCCGACAGATGGCCATCCAACCTCGGAAGGCACAATCAAAGCCCTCCCGACAGATGGCCATCCAACCTCGGAAGGCACAATCAAAGCCCTCCCAACAGATGGCCGCCCAGCCTCAGAGTCATTAGCTTTATGTGGAAGTGAGGTTATGGATTCATTTAGAAGCCGAGAGTTGAAAGGGACTCCCAAAGGCCTTCCAGCCCAACCCCTTCTGCCATGAAGGAAGGCACAATCAAAGCCCTCCCGACAGATGGCCATCCAACCTCGGAAGGCACAATCAAAGCCCTCCCGACAGATGGCCGCCCAGCCTCAGAGTCATTAGCTTTATGTGGAAGTGAGGTTATGGATTCATTTAGAAGCCGAGAGTTGAAAGGGACTCCCAAAGGCCTTCCAGCCCAACCCCTTCTGCCATGAAGGAAGGCACAATCAAAGCCCTCCCGACAGATGGCCATCCAACCTCGGAAGGCACAATCAAAGCCCTCCCGACAGATGGCCGCCCAGCCTCAGAGTCATTAGCTTTATGTGGAAGTGAGGTTATGGATTCATTTAGAAGCTGAGAGTTGAAAGAGACTCCCAAAGGCCTTCCAGCCCAACCCCTCTGCCATGAAGGAAGGCACAATCAAAGCCCTCCCGACAGATGGCCATCCAACCTCGGAAGGCACAATCAAAGCCCTCCCGACAGATGGCCGCCCAGCCTCAGAGTCATTAGCTTTATGTGGAAGTGAGGTTATGGATTCATTTAGAAGCTGAGAGTTGAAAGAGACTCCCAAAGGCCTTCCAGCCCAACCCCTCTGCCATGAAGGAAGGCACAATCAAAGCCCTCCCGACAGATGGCCATCCAACCTCGGAAGGCACAATCAAAGCCCTCCCGACAGATGGCCGCCCAGCCTCAGAGTCATTAGCTTTATGTGGAAGTGAGGTTATGGATTCATTTAGAAGCCGAGAGTTGAAAGGGACTCCCAAAGGCCTTCCAGCCCAACCCCTTCTGCCATGAAGGAAGGCACAATCAAAGCCCTCCCGACAGATGGCCATCCAACCTCGGAAGGCACAATCAAAGCCCTCCCAACAGATGGCCGCCCAGCCTCAGAGTCATTAGCTTTATGTGGAAGTGAGGTTATGGATTCATTTAGAAGCTGAGAGTTGAAAGAGACTCCCAAAGGCCTTCCAGCCCAACCCCTCTGCCATGAAGAAAGGCACAATCAAAGCCCTCCCGACAGATGGCCATCCAACCTCGGAAGGCACAATCAAAGCCCTCCCGACAGATGGCCGCCCAGCCTCAGAGTCATTAGCTTTATGTGGAAGTGAGGTTATGGATTCATTTAGAAGCCGAGAGTTGAAAGGGACTCCCAAAGGCCTTCCAGCCCAACCCCTTCTGCCATGAAGGAAGGCACAATCAAAGCCCTCCCGACAGATGGCCATCCAACCTCGGAAGGCACAATCAAAGCCCTCCCAACAGATGGCCGCCCAGCCTCAGAGTCATTAGCTTTATGTGGAAGTGAGGTTATGGATTCATTTAGAAGCTGAGAGTTGAAAGAGACTCCCAAAGGCCTTCCAGCCCAACCCCTCTGCCATGAAGGAAGGCACAATCAAAGCCCTCCCGACAGATGGCCATCCAACCTCGGAAGGCACAATCAAAGCCCTCCCGACAGATGGCCGCCCAGCCTCAGAGTCATTAGCTTTATGTGGAAGTGAGGTTATGGATTCATTTAGAAGCCGAGAGTTGAAAGGGACTCCCAAAGGCCTTCCAGCCCAACCCCTTCTGCCATGAAGGAAGGCACAATCAAAGCCCTCCCGACAGATGGCCGCCCAGCCTCAGAGTCATTCGCTTTAAATGTAACTGGGGCTATAGATTCATATAGAACCCAAGAGTTGAAAGGGACTCCCAAAGGCCATGCAGTCCAGCCCATTCTGCCATAAAGGAAGGCACAATAAAAGCCCTCTCGACAGAGGCCCGCCCAGCCTCAGAATCATTAGCGTTATGTAGAATGAGGTTATGGATTCATTTAGAAGCCGAGAGTTGAAAGGGACTCCCAAAGGCCTTCCAGCTCAACCCCTTCTGCCATAAAGGCACAATCAAAGCCCTCTCGACAGATGGCCGCCCAGCCTCAGTCATTAACTTATGTGGAAGTGAGGCTAGAGATTCATATAGAACCCGAGAGTTGGACGGGACTCCCAAAGGCCTTCCAGCCCAAACCCTTCTGCCATGAGGGAAGGCACAATCAAAGCCCTCTCGACAGAGGCCCGCCCAGCCTCAGAATCATTAGCGTTATGTAGAATGAGGTTATGGATTCATTTAGAACCCGAGAGTTGGAAGGGACCTCCCAATGCCATACAGTCCAGCCCATTCTGCCATAAAGGAAGGCACAATCAAAGCCCTCCCGCCAGATGGCCGCCCAGCCTCAGAGTCATTAGTTTATGTAGAAGTGAGGTTATGGATTCATTTAGAAGCTGAGAGTTGAAAGGGACTCCCAAAGGCCTTCCAGCCCAACCCCTTCTGCCATGAAGGAAGGCACAATCAAAGCCCTCCCAACAGATGGCCGCCCAGCCTCAGAGTCATTAGCTTATGTGGAAGTGAGGCTATAGATTCATATAGAACCCGAGAGTTGAAAGGGACTCTCAAAGGCCTTCCAGCCCAACCCCTTCTGCCATGAAGGAAGGCACAATCAAAGCCCTCCCGACAGATGGCCATCCAGCCATAGATATGGTTATATATGTGTGTGTGTGTGTGTGTGTGAGAGAGAGAGTGTGTGTGTCATTGCTGTAGAGTTGCTTACATGTGGCCTTGTCAGACTGAGGATGCAGAAAGTAGAAACTGGATGTAAATGGTAGTGGTCCCTTGTGATACCTGAATGACAGGCGTAACTGCTTCTATTCCTTTTGGAGTGAATTTGGATCTCTACTGAAAGACAGCAGGTTTGGGTTTCCCTTTTAATGCAAGCTTGTTTAGAGTTGCTGAAACAATCCACTGTGCCTGCTTGCACCCTTTTAGATTACATGAGTGGGGCTTTGGGTATGAGCATGTGTGTTCAACATTTTCTTTTGCTGGAGACCTGCTCAAATAATACTTGGGGTGCATTTTTATGGGAAACAGTTGTCAGCCCGTTCCTGTGTTTAGTATAGTGGGTGCCAAGGTGCAGACCTTATGGCAGCTTATTATCTCCTGAGGAGCATGGAAAAAGGGTGATCCTTCAGTTGTCGTCTGAAGGTGATGAGAGCAGAATGGATTTTGCATTTCAGCTGGTTTCCAAGGTGTGGTGTTCCTTTACAACTGGAAGGAGCAGGGGTTGGGATAGAAGGGGAGCTTTCCTGGCCAAAGTACAGGGCTTCCTCTCCAGCCTGGAATGGGGTTTTGCAAGACTGGTCAGTAAACAATGAGTTCCTTGATAGCAAAGATTCCAAAATCAAAGTCCTTGGGACACATGCCCACCCTCTTTTCTATGCTTTGCTTCCTCAGGTCTGTGTGTTTGTGTCTTTTGAACTTTATTTCTTGTCCTTCGGTATAAACCACACTCAAGGTAGTTTATACAGATGACTTAAAACCAAAAATGCAATTGCACACAAAGAAAAGAGCAAAGTGTAAAGGCAATGGCTGGTATATACAGAATGGGGGACGCCTGGCTTGACAGCAGTGTGTGCGAAAAAGACCTTGGAGTCCTCGTGGGGAGGAAGATGAACATGAGCCAACAATGTGATGCGGCTGCTAAAAAAGCCAATGGGATTCTGTCCTGCATCAATAGGGGAATAGCGTCTAGATCCAGGGAAGTTATGCTCCCCCTTATTCTATTCTGCCTTGGTCAGACCACACCTGGAATCACACTGTGTCCAATTCTGGGCAACACAGTTGAAGGGAGATGTTGACAAGCTGGAAAGCGTCCAGAGGAGGGCGACTAAAATGATTAAGGGTCTGGAGAACAAGCCCTATGAGGAGCGGCTTAAAGAGCTGGGCATGTTTAGCCTGCAGAAGAGAAGGCTGAGAGGAGACATGATAGCCATGTACAAATATGTGAAGGGAAGTCATAGGGAAGAGGGAGCAAGCTTGTTTTCTGCTGCCCTGCAGACTAGGACACGGAACAATGGCTTCAAACTACAGGAAAGGAGATTCCACCTGAACATCAGGAAGAACTTCCTCACTGTGAGAAGGGCTGTTCACCAGTGGAACTCTCTCCCCGGGGCCGTGGTGGAGGCTCCTTCCTTGGAGGCTTTTAAGCAGAGGCTGGATGGCCATCTGTCGGGGGTGCTTTGAATGCAATTTCCTGCTTCTTAGCAGGGGGTTGGACTAGATGGCCCATGTGGTCTCTTCCAACTCTACTATTCTATGATTCTATGATTCTATATGTTCAAAACTATTGCATTTCACGCCTGGTAGTGAGTTGGGCTGCATGGCCCTTGAGATCTCTTCCAACTTTATTTAATGGTTCAGAGAATCATAGAGCTGGAAGAAATCTCAAGAGGCATCCAGTGCACCACCATCTCACAATCCAAGCCCTCCTGACAGATGGCCATCCAGCCTCTGCTTAAAAACCTCCAGAGAAGGAGACTCCATTGGACTCTAAGACCACATGTTCCATTGCTGAACAACTCTAATCATCAGGAAGTTCTTCCTGGTGTTTTGATGGAATATCTTTTCCCATAATTTGAATCTATTGCTCCATGCAGGATGAAGACGTCTAAGAATTTATATTCCAAAATTTCCACAGTGCTCTTTAATGCTGATTTGTTACATCCTGCGTCACTATGGCTAGTATAAAACTCCCTAAAGGCCTATTTGAGAAACAGACAGGATATAACCCAACAGATAAATATGACTTGATAGATACCAGCCCATGGCCAGAATGGGACAAGCTCAGAAGCTGCTCTGGTTTTCATTAGCAATCCCTGGTACAAAAGGTCTATTCTGTTGTACCATCTCTGCACATGAACTCGACCAGAAGGCCTTCTCCAGGACTGATCCCTGAGCTGATTTTGAGACATGACTTTTAGAATAGTGTCACATTGCGCTGTGTCATTTTGGTCCCTCCCTTTCATAACAACTCAAAACCTGGATGAGAAATTGCCCTATCTTTGTATCAAGAGCTCTTTTGGAAAGGGCTTAAGATGTACGCAATCAGCTACTCGTTTCTTATCTTCTTGACTTTCCAAATGACTGGATGGAGGGGGGGGGGTTTCCTCCAACTCTAGGATTCTATCAATCTTTGTTTAATTAATTATAAACTAATCAGGAGTAGATGTGAATAATATGGTTGTCAATTTGCTGGATCAGACCAAGTCCTGCAGATGTGTTGCATTATTTGTCTGGATTGTGTCGGCAGGTGTGTACTGGAGAACATGCTTGCCACAAAGTGGTTTCATTGAATTGGTGACATGACCATGCAGAACATGTTTAATTTTCCAAATAGGATGTAATGGTAGGGTGATGTATGAATGGCAGCTGTGACTAATCTTGGACATGCTTAAAATTTTATATAATGTGATTTTATTTTGCAGTAGTATCTGTTTTATATGAATTGTTGTTTTGTAGATAGTTTTATATGAATTGTTGTTTTTACATTGTTTTTAGGCATTGAATTTTTGCCTATTTATTGTAAGCCGCTTTGAGTCCCCTCAGGGAGAAAGGCAGGGTAAAAGTGATGTAAGTAAATAAATAAATAAATATTACAGCCAGTGCTTTTGCAGTGGCCCTGGGAACTTTGGAAGGAGTTGGGTCTCTACTGGGAGAGAGTAGTCATGGGTGCATCAGTGAGTATTTGTAAGGGTTCATTTGCTCCAGCTGTGTTGCTGTGGGTTTAGTCTTTGCTTGAAAGAACACACCAAGACACACAGGGGCTGAAGATACCATACATCTATATTGTTTGGAATACCAGAGTCTAGCACTACTGTTCATCTACATTGTGCCTTAGATGCAATATCATAAATCACCCAAGAGCCCTGGTGCCTGACGCCTGCCCTTTCCCACATACCAGAGCCCACCTCCTCTGAGCTCAGGGCTATTGACTTTTATAGCTGGTTCATATGTCCTTGGAGTGTCCTGTCCTCCCTTTTGGCCATAGGCCATGTGCTTTATATCAGTACCGTGGGGGGGGGGGGGGGGGGGGGCTGATAGTTGCATGGCATGAGTTGATCATGACAGCGTTTCCCTTATGATGCAAGATTGTTTAGTGCTGCTGAAACAAGGACTTCTCCAGAATATAGTGTACCTACTAGCAATCTTTTCAGATTACATGAGTGAGGGTTTCAGTGTGGGCTTGTGTGTGATATATTTTATTTAGCTGGAGACCTTTTGTTGTACTTTGCTCCCTTCTTGCCAATCTGCTCCAGAGTTTAGCAAGATGTGCAGGCTCTCTGGGTTTCTGCAGGAGTGCCCTCTTTTCCTGGCTGCAAGAGGCCCGCTGCCAACCTTCCTTGCCTTCTGGGGATTTAGGTGAAAGGTCTCTGGCTTTCCATCCTGCAGAATATGGGCCAAAGGGCACGGCGGCATCCCTCCCTCCAGCCTCACGTGCCTCCCTTGCGAAAGGCTTGGTCTTTTTGAACTCTTGTCAACGTGGAGATCCCTGGGCCTTGCGAAACAGCAAGGTGGAGCATTCAGGTGTTAAGCAGCGGTGCTAGGAAAGGAGCTTGGGAGCATCATAATGACACAGTGCAAACCCACTGGGGAGTCTGAGTGTTAGAAGATCTTTGGATACAGGGTGGGAAATTGATATCTAAAATAAAACGAGAAAGTAAATTTCTGGGGGCAAAGGATCTTACATTGTTGTGGCAGCCCTCTCTTAGGAAAATTTATTCAAAGGAAGTTGGGCTATTTCTCTGTCTCTGAGGCTGAAAAAGCATAACATAGATTATATACATTTCATAATGTAAAATATGTCATTTTTACTGACATACTTAAAACAGGTTTTTTTTTTTTCGTGTCAGGAGCAACTGGAGTTGCTTCTGGAGTGAGAGAATTGGCCGTCTGCAAGGACGTTGCCCAGGGGACATTACCCGGATGTTTTGATGTTTTAACCATCCTTGTGGGAGGCTTCTCTCATGTCCCCGCATGGAGCTGGAGCTGATAGAGGGAGCTCATCCGCACTCTCCCCAGGTGGGATTCGAACCTGGCAGCTTTCAGATCAGCAACCCAACCTTCAAGTCACGAGGCTTTTATCCCCTTGGCCACCGGAGGCTCCTCAAAAGAGGTAATAATGGGATATTATCTTGGACACAGTTTCTGCTTTTTTGGGAGTTAAACCAAAAAGCAAAAGTTGTACCCAAACATCTTTTGTTCAGCGCAACTGTGCAAAGGGACACTGTTTTGTGCCCCAGAAGAGAAATAATTACCTCTAAGTGTGCTGTGGCCAGCTGACCATTGTGTTGACTGTCCAGTTTATCACCATCCGTCTTGCCAAAGGTCTTTACAAGGGCAAGGTCTGTGTAGATAACAGAAATACATAGCCTCGGCCCAAAGGAACAGAACTCTTTTTAAGGGCCTCTCGCGGATGTGATCACTTATGGGGACCCAAGTAAAATTATTGTTTTTTAAGCCATTGATTGTTAAAGGGGACCAGTGGGGTTGTTTAACTGCCATCTGCATGCAAAGAAGCATCTCTTGCACTGAATTCATGCCAGAAGGGCTGTTTTCATAGTATTGCGTATTCAACATACTGGATTTCAATTTGATAGCAGACCACTTCATGGCTATCGGAAGCACCGGAAGCTTATGCTGACGCCCCAGCACAGGGGTGGGCAATGGTGGCGAATTGCGAAATGACCAGAAATTAGGGGGAGAGAAGTATCAGGAAGACCATTTCTAAAGGAGATGCTGCTAGATTCCCAGGCAGCAGCGTATTCCACTGTCAAACAATTCTAGCCTTCAGGAAGTTTTTCCTAACATTTCAGGGAAGTCGCTTTTCCTGCAGTTTAGAATCCATTGCTCCATTGTGCTCTAGTCTCCAGAGCAGCAGAAAACAACTTTTCCACCTCCACAATGGTACATAGAATCAGAATCATAGTATAGTAGAGTTGGAAGAGACCTCATGGGCCATCCAGTCCAACCCCGTTCTGCCAAGAAGCAGGAGATCACATTCAAAGCGATTTCGGATATTATAAACATGGCTCTCATGTCTGCTTCTTTCAGCCTTCTCTTCTCCAAACTCAACATCCTCCACTCCCTAAACCGCTTCTCATAAAGCTTGGCTTCCAAAACTTTGACCATTTTGGTTTCCCATCTCTAGACACGTTCCAGTCTGTCCATCTCCTCTAATTGTGTTGCCCAAAACTAGACACAGAAAGTTCTCACCAAAGGAAAATGGAGTGGAACTATCACTTCCCTTGTTCTACGCCCTAGACTCCTATGGATGCAGCCTGGAATTGCATTGGCTTTTTCAGCTGCTGCATCATACTGTTGCCTCAAGTACAGTTTGTGGTTTCTTCAGATGCCTAGATCCCATTTGCATGGACTGTTTTCAAGCCTGGTGTTATGCCATCTTACAGCTGTGCATTTCATTTTTTTCTCCCTGTTGAAAAGTCTTTTTGTGAGTCTTGACCAATCAGCTGTCATCTGTGAAGATGAATTTGAATCCTGTTCCTGTCCTCGGGAATATTGGCTCTCCCCCCCCCCCCCCCCATTTGGGTCATCTGTAGATTTGATCATCTTGCCTTCTCTTCCATTGATCAAATAATTGATACGGATAAATAGCCCTGAAAGTCCAGAACAGTACCCCTTGTGGCTTCTCACATTAGAGCATTGCTCCTTTTGCAGGTTTCCAGGAGAGGCTATGTGTTGTGACTCAGCAGCAGTTCCAGAGTGAAGATGAATAAGGGGATTTTGGATTACAGATGCAGATGTCAGATGATGGGATTCATGATGACTTTCAGGATGATGCTGTGGGGAATTATGGAATTCAGACACAGGCTGGTTCAGAAGTACAGCCTGTTGATGAGTTCCAAATGCAGCCTGTCACGGATGTCTCAGGTTCAGGTGCAAGATAATGGTAATGAGGAGTTTGGCCTTGATGGTCAGGGCAAGTCTGAAGACCCATTGCTCTCTCGGGCTGATCGTTTACAATGGAAAGGAATGCCACAGTGAAGTCTTAGATTAGCTGGGAAAAGGAGGCCAGTGAAGGGAAAAAGAATGCATTTTTGGGTTGCTTTTAAGACAGTGTGTTGAGGGGCAAATCTTTGTCAAAGCAAATTCTCACTTCATCTGGGTGGATGGTCTATGTCTTCATGCTACTTCTGCTTTGGATATACTCTTGTTCGTGAATCCTTGTAACCTTTGGATTTGTGTATCTTGGGAATGGAGTATTGCCTCTTGTCTATGGATTATTGGATTTACTTACTCTATTTTGCAACTACCTTTGGAACTATATTTTTGCCTGCTTTGATATTATATATATATATTCTGCTTTTACTCAATAAAATTACAAAAGACTATCTACTGTGTGCTGCCTGGTGTCTACAGCAAGGTGAACTAGTCTGAGGTGCGACACCATGTTTCCTCCTTTAGCCATAAAGAGGACAGTTAAGAGGGACAGTGAGTCACAAAAGATGGCCTTGCAAGACCATGCTTTGCTCCCCGCAGAACTAGAATGCTGCCCAGCCTGACACAACCTAAGGCATCAGGTGCTCAACTATTGTAGTATTTTTTGACAGAAGAAGGAGGCCTTTGCTTTGTAGCCAGCATTGCAAAACTTATGGTTGATAGGCATCTGGTGTGTCTCCCAGGAGCTTCAGTGTTTGTCCTGGGGACTTTTGTGGTTTTTAAAAATTATATTTGTAATTGGTTATATAAGTAAAATTTTACGTTGTCACAGTCACCTCTACAAACAATTTTTCCCAGTTCTCCTTAGGATGTCCATTCAAATATTTAATTCTCCTTTCAGTAATATAATCTTGGAACATATAATCTAATATAATCTAATATATATTATCTTGTATAAGGTCTGGTGGATGAATGGCATAAGCACTTTGCATTGTTTTAAACTTTGTATATTGTATTTTATGACTGTTTTGATTGTTTTAACTGTTTTAACATTTTAGTTCATTGTATAAAAGTGTAACGGCATCAATTGCCACTTGTAAGCCGCCCTGAGTCCCCTCGGATGAGAAGGGCGGGGGTATAAATAATTAAAATAAATAAATAAGTTTTCATGCAATTTTTAAAGTTCCCATTTACTGTGCTTTTTCCAACCTAAGGCTGCCATTGCTTCGACATTTGTGCTTTTGTGTGCTAACTCCTGAAATCTGTCTTTTAGGCTATGCCTGCCGGAACCTCAGCACCTCCGCCCCTCTCAAATGTAAGTGGAAATACACAATTTGGGTTTTTTGGCTGAGATAATAATAGGCATAGCCTTCTGATTTAAAGACATTAGACAGAGCAGGCAAAGGGTGAATGGCTTTACTTTGTTTGGGGAGGGGGAAAACAAATATGTGAAAGGCAGGAGGATGTTGGTCCTCTAAGAGTGAACTATAGGCACATTTCTTTTAAAAAGAAAGCAAGAAAGCAAGTATGAAAATAGAGCTGCTGCAAGAAAAAGAAGGAAATGTACAGCAACGGTCCCCAGCCTGTTCCCTTTCTGACGAGGTTGGCTATCACTCCCATTATCCCCAGACAATGTGCCCATTGATGATGGGCCTCCAGTCTAATGTATCTGGGGGAAATAACCTCACAGTCTGGGAAAGCAGAAAGGTATGGGTGCCACCTGGTACATCATGTATGATGTGTATGATGCCACAAGAAAGTGCATGTATATTGTTGTTTTGAACTCTTTATTTTATGATGTTTTATACTTCTTATAGATGTATTGTTGTTTACATGATTTTAATATGTTGTAAGCTGCTTTTGGGGCCCCTGGTGACACAGTGTGTTAAAGCGCTGAGCTGCTGAACTTGCGGACCAAAAGGTCCCAGGTTCAAATCCCGGGAGCGGAATAAGCGCCAGCCGTTAGCCCCAGCTCCTGCCAACCTAGCAGTTTGAAAACATGCCAATGTGAGTAGATCAATAGGTACCGCTCCGGCGGGAAGGTAACGGCATTCCATGCAGTCATGCCAGTGGCCACGTGGTCTAGGAGGTGTCTATGGACAATGCCGGCTCTTGGGCTTAGAAATGGAGATGAGCACCAACCCCCAGAGTTGGTCACGACTGGACTTAACATCAGGGGAAAACCTTTACCTTTACCTAAGCCGCTTTAGGTCCCATGAGGGAGAAAAGCAGGATATAAATAAAGATTTATCATTATTATTATTATTATTATTATTATTATTATTATTATTATTATTGACACAGTGACATGGTATGACCCAGCAAACAAGATAGATATGCTGGATTTCATATCACAAAATTATTATTATTATTATTATTATTATTATTATTATTATTATTATTATTTTATTATGACACAGCAAACAAGATAGATATGCTGGATTTCATATCACAAAATCACAAGTCGAACACTTCCCAAGTGTCTAGGACTGTGTGATGTATTTTCGGATAATGCGCGCAGATCCCAGCAGGGTGGCCTTTTGCAGCTGGCAGATTGTAATTTTGTCAATGTCTATTGTTTCCAAATGCCGGCTGAGATCTTTTGGCATGGCACCCAATGTGCCCATCACCACCGGGACCACATTATTATTATTATTATTATCTGTTCATCCCCTTTTGAATCCTGATGAAATGGTTTCACCGAGGACCCAGCCTATACTTTTCTTGCATACTCCCAGCTGTTCCTATAAGCTTTGTAGGAATCCTAACTGGCGTCTCTCCCTGCAGCTCGGACGCATGTCAACTATGACGTCAAAGGCGACATTGCAGTTGTGCGGTTTAACTCTCCAAACTCCAAGGTAGGTTTCTTCCATTGTGGGCAGGATTGGTTTTGTGGGTGGAAAGCTCTCCCAGATGGCAAAGGAGTCTTGAGTCTGGGGCAGTTTGATATGAGAAAGGTTCATAGGACTGGGGAGGGGGTGGGGGGTACATGGGATCCTGGAGTTGGACGAGAACTTAAGGTCTATCAAGTCTGATAGCTTCTGTCAGGTGTGAAGACACTGTTGGAGTATGGTTGTATTTTGTATGAAATGTAAATCAAGTGTTTACTGCTGATGAGCAGGAGTGTGTATTTTTCAGTGATTAAATGGTTAACAGCAGGCTAGTTTTGACTGACAGGCTGTTGTGATTGCTATGACCTATCAGGCATGACTTCCGGCCTTTGGGGGAACTTCCTCTGGACAGAGGAATGTGTTGTTTATCTTATCTGTGGTGTTCGGCTTGAGCTCTCGCTGAAGATGGACTATGAATGCTATGCTCTGAAGCTGAGAAATGCAAACTGTAAATAGACATGAAAATAAAGTTAATCAACAGTTGGGCTTCGCCTGCTGGAGTATTTCTTGACCAGTGCTGATTCCCCACATGGGAATACAGTCTGGAGAAGGAGGTGAGACCGGGATGATGAATTTTGGAATTCACTCTGCACCCCATCATCCTCGTGACACACCATCCAAGCCCTCCCAACAGAGGACAATCCAGGCTCTGTTTAAGAATCTCCAGGAAAGGAGACACTATTAAACCCCCCTGAGGCTATTAGGAATGGTGGGAGTTGAAGTCCAAAACACCTGGAGGGCCCAAGTTGGCCCATGCCTGCCTTATCGCATTCTCTGAGCTCCATAGCAGTGGTTTCTGAGCAAAAGTAGCTTCCTAAGAACCCAGGAATGCTGCCCTTCTGATTATGTCTGTGGTCCATATTGGCTTCAGTTTGCCTCTCTTCCAGGTGAACACACTCTCCAAGCAACTGCAAGCCGAATTCACAGAAGTCATGAACGAAATCTGGGCCAACGATGCCGTCAGCAGCGCCGTCCTCATCTCCGGAAAGCCGGGCTGCTTCATCGCTGGGGCCGACATCAAGTAGGTTTTGTCGCAGCTATCAAACTGGGGTTCCAAACATTCAACCCCTTCTGCGGAAGCTGCACCCTTCATCCAAGGAGAAAACCCCAAAACAAACTGTCTTTTAGTAAAGAAAGATTTATATGAAAATACAGTAGAGTCTCACTTATCCAAGCTAAACGGGCCGGCAGAAGCTTGGATAAGCAAATATCTTGGATAATAAGGAGGGATTAAGGAAAAGCCTATTAAACATCAAATTAGGTTATGTTTTTACAAATTAATAATAATAATAATAAAACTTTATTTATACCCTGCCACCATCTCCCCAACGGGGACTCAGGGCGGCTTACATGGGGCCATGCCCAGGACAATACAATATAGCAAAATATAAAAACAACATATCATAATACAATTAAACAATACAATAAATAATCATGTACAGTACAACACAAAATCAAAAAAGCAATATTAAGCATCAAAACATCATGTTATGCAACAAATTTGACAGAAAAAGTAGTTCAATACGCAGGAATGTTATGTTGTAATTACTGTATTTACGAATTTAGCACAAAATACCACAATATATTGAAAACATTGACTACAAAAATGGCTTGGATAATCCAGAGGCTTGGATAAGTGAGACTCTACTGCAGGGGTCCCCAAACTTTTTAAACAGGGGGCCAGTTCACGATCCTTTGGACCGTTGGAGGGCTGGACCGTTGGAGCAACAACAACAACAACAATAATAATAAAAAGAGGGTTGGAAGAGACCCTTTGGGCCATTGAGTCCAATCCTCTTCTGCCTTTGTGCACCCAAAGCACAAGCAAAGCACCCCTGACAGATGGCCACCTAGCCTCAATGTTAATAATAATAATAATAATAAGATTGTAAGAGAAGAAGAGACTGCTTGGGTCATTTAGTCCAACCCCCTTCTGCCCTTGTGCCATGGGGGCCGGATAAATAGCTTTGATGGGCCGCATCCGGGCCCCGGGCTTTAGTTTGGGGACCCCTGCTCTACTGTATATACAAACACAACAGTCCTTGGCTTTTATCAGCTGCTTTCAAATGGCGAAACAAAATGTTCTTATCTTCGAGCTTTCAAGCTCCAACCTTTCAAACTCTCTGGTTTCCAGACTCTCTGTCTTCAAACTTTCTTCGGCTCCACTCCAACAGCTTTCCAACAGCAACACCATCATCGTCACCATCACCATCACTAACTCAAGATTTACTCACTCTCTATTAATAGCACTCATTCTTTAGCAGGTGTCTTGATTGCTGCTGGTCATACGTGGATAGGACATGATTCTTACAAACACTTATCCATTTTCACATAAGAAATTTATTTATTTATTTATTTACAGTATTTATATTCGGCCCTTCTTTCTCACCCCGAAGGGGACTCAGGGCGGATTACAATGAACACATATATGGCAAACATTCAATGCCAACAGACAAACAACATACATTAGACAGACTCAGAGGCATTTTTTAACATTTTTCCAGCTTCACGATTCCGGCCACAGGGGGAGCTGTTGCTTCACCGTCCAGAAGTGGCTGTACTTCCTCATTCCTTTCCTCGTGTTTTGCTGGCAGTTTTATGGTGTTGTAAAGTGTTGTAAATTAGCCTTCCGCATAAAGTGTCCCTAAATTTCCCTAATTGACAGGTGCAACTGTCTTTCGGGGCTGCATAGGTCAACAGCAAGTCGGGGCTATTAATGGTCAGAGGCTTAACCCGACACGGGCTTCAAACTCATGACCTCTCAGTCAGTAGTGATTTATAGCAGCTGGTTACTAGCCAGCTGCGCCACAGCCCAGCCCGGAAATGACCTAAATAATGTAAAACTCTGACAGGTTTGCCCAAGGAGGATGGCGCGGGTTAGAGAAGCAAGCAGGGGCCTTTTGTGGGATTGGGCAGCCCATCTTTGGGGAGTGGGTTTTGCCCAGTCCTCTCCGGCCAGCCTTTCTTCCAATGCGCTCATTGCCCATACATGCCTTTAAGTCAGCAGTCATGGATGATGAAGATTCTCTGGAGGAGAAGCCTTCACCCACCACCCTCCGTGGGTCTTGCAGCCTCAGGGGAGTCAACCCTCCCATTTGATACAGCCGTCCTTCCACATTTGCTGTTCTCAGTTATTCTCCTTTCTGCTTGCAGCATGATTGAGGCCTGCAAATCGAGTGAAGAAATCACCCAGCTCTCTCAGGAGGGGCAGAAGATGATGGACAAGCTGGAGAAGTCCCCCAAGCCCATTGTGGCCGCCATCAGTGGCTCCTGCCTGGGAGGGGGCCTGGAGGTAAGGCCCAAGGGGAGGGTCCCAGGAAAGGGCTGTGGAGGGGAGGGTCTGGGGGAAAGAAGGGGCCATGCCTGCCATAGATGTGGGTGAAATGTCAGGAGAGAATGCTTCTGGCACATGGCCATACAGCCCGGAAAACTCACAGCAACCCAATAATAATTGTTTGTTTGTTTGTTACCCACCTCTCTTGAGGTGACGCACGACACAGTCCAAACATATTGCCATAAAATACATACATTAAAATCCCAGCACAAAGTTCATATATTAAAATGCATAGTACAGTAGAGTCTCGCTTATCCAACCTTCACTTATCCCAAATTGTATTATCCAACGCAGTCTACTTTCACAGGACTGAACTTATTATGGATTTAACTTCCAATAGTGTTGTTACTGTAAGTTCATTTTATGCAATTCTACCTTTATTTGTAGTCCATTTTTAATAGCCAGTGTTTTTGTAGTCAGTGTTTTCAATAAACACTGGCGCTAAATTTGTAAATACAGTAGAGTCTCACTTATCCAAGCCTCGCTTATCTAAACCATTTTTGTAGTCAATATTTTCAATACATTGTGATATTTTGGTGCTAAATTCGTAAATACAGTAATTACAACATAACATTACTGCGTATTGAACTACTTTTTCTGTCAAATTTGTTGTATAATATGATGTTTTGGTGCTTAATTTGTAAAATCATAACCTAATTTGATGTTTAATAGGCTTTTCCTTAATCCCTCCTTATTATCCAAGATATTTGCTTATCCAAGCTTCTGCCGGCCCGTTTAGCTTGGATAAGTGAGACTCTACTGTACAGTAATTCCTACATAACATTACCATGTATTGAACTTCTTTTTCCTGTCAATTTGTTGTAAAACAGGATGTTTTGGTGCTTAATTTGTAAAATCATAACATAATTTGACATTTAATAGACTTTTCCTTAATCCCTCCTTATTATCCAACATTTTCACTTATCCAACATTCTGCTGCTGGTGCATTTATGTACTCAACCGTACAAGGATTTTTTTTCGTGTCAGGAGCATCTTGAGAAACTTCAAGTTGCTTCTGATGTGGGAGAATTGGCCGTCTGCAAGGACGTTGCCTAGGGGACTCCCAGATGTTTTACCATCCTGTGGGAAGCTCCTCATGCCCCGGCATGCCAAGCTGGAGCTGACAGACAGGAACTCACCACACTCCCTGGATTTGAACTGACGACCTTTCAGTCACAAGAGGTTAACTTGTTGCACCATCATGGGCTCCTAGTACAAGGATTGAAATGCAATATCAATACACAATGGAAACCCCCCTCCTTTTTCCCATTCTCTGAACTTCTTTCCTTCCAGGTGGCCATTGCCTGCCAGTACAGAATTGCCACCAAAGACAAGAAGACGGTCCTGGGGACGCCGGAGGTGCTGCTGGGGCTTTTGCCGGGGGCCGGGGGCACTCAGCGCCTGCCCAAGATGGTGAGCGGAGGGCGGACCCTCACGGGGCCTGGGGAGGGGGGCGGTCAGCCCATATCTCCCTTCCCTGTACCTGATGCTGCTCTTCCTGCCCTCAGGTGGGGATCCCGGCGGCCTTTGACATGATGCTGACCGGGCGCAACATTCGGGCCGACAAAGCCAAGAAGATGGGGCTGGTGGACCAGCTGGTGGACCCTCTGGGTGAGGCAGAGGCCCTTCCTTCCACGTTTAAATATTTGAAAGGAGAAGGGGGCAAATTTAGTTTCCTGTGTTGTCGAAGGCTTTCATGGCTGGGATCACAGGGTTGTTGTATGTCTTTCGGGCTGTGTGCCCATGTTCCAGAAGTATTCTCTCCTGACGTTTCGCCCACATCTATGGCAGGCATCCTCAGAGGTTGTGAGGCATGGAGAAACTAGGCAAGGAAAGTAAATATATATCTGTGGAGAGTCCAGGGTGAGGGACCAGCATAAATGTTCCAGTTAATCACCCTAATTTGCATTGAATGGCTACATCTACTGGCTACTTTCTGCCTGGGGGCATTCTTTGTTAACTGCCCCTAGTTCCCATGTCTCAGAGTGTTGCTTCTTATTTACTGTTCTGATTTTTGAGTTTTTTAATACTGGTAGCCAGATTTGTTCATTTTCATGGTTTCCTTCTTTCTGTTGAAGTTGTTCACATGCTTGTGGATTTCATTGGCTTCTCTGTGTCGTCTGACATGATAGTTGTTGGAGTGGTCAAGCATTTCTGTGTTCTCAAATAATATCCTGTGTCCAGGCTGGTTCATCAAATGCTCTGCTATGGCTGATTTCTCTGGTTGAGTTAGTCTGCAGAGCCTTTCATGTTCTTTGACTCGTGTTTGGGCAATGCTGCTGCGTTTGGTGGTCCCTGTGTAGACTTGTCCACAGCTGCATGGTATCTTTTTTTTAAAAAAAAAACATTTTTATTGGGTTTTACATTCATAATTCATAATTCATAACAACACTACTTCCCTTTTTTCCAATATTTTTTCCCTCCCTACCACCCACACCCTCCCTCCTCAACCACAGTATGTTTATATTAATCTTGCAGATCCAGCCACAGGTAAAGTCTTTGTATTTTTTCTTTAATGTAATCGTTGGCTCCTCCATTTTTCACCCAGTTGAAGTAGTCTTTCCATCTGTTTGTAATGTCCTTTTGTTTATTCATTCTTGTTACTTGGTTAGTCATAATTCCTGTAATATCTAACAACACTTGATCATACAAATAATCATTCCAATTATTTAACGTCCATTTCGATTAGTCTCTCCATCCTCTAGCAATCACAGCATGTGCTGCTCTTATTGTTACTTTCAATAACTCTTGGCACTCAGTTTTTATACTTGGATGATCCAGCACTCCCCAAAGTAACAAATCATTATTAATTTGTATTGTTATCTGTAATAAGTCCTGGATTTTCCCTTGTATCATTAGCCAAATTTTTTTTAATTCAGAACACTCCCACCACATATGTGAATAAGTGCCCTTTTCTTTATTACAATGCCAGCACTCTGAATTCTTCCCTTTTATCATATAAGACAGTTGTTCAGGAGTTCTATACCATCTTAATACCATCTTTTTTTCTAATTCATTATATTTTTCTGTTTTTATTTTATTTATGTTCCTAATTATTTCGTCTACTTCTTGTGTGCTTAATATTTTAACCCCATTCCATTTGTTACGTATTGCTCGGATCATAAATTCCTTATCTTCTACCATTAAATTGTATATTTTTGCCACTGTTCCTTTACTTGTTTTTTTTCTTGCATTTAGCAATTTATCTACCTTCAGTTCTTCAGTGGGCTGTGCACCCTCTTTTTTTACTTTTTCCCAGATCCCTCATAATTTTAACCAATATTCTTTCCCCCCTTTTTCCAAAAGGTCTAGCCAGTTAATTATCCCTCCATCTTGTTTCCACATATCTTCCACATAGCTGCATGGTATCTGGTAGACTCCTGCAGAGGAGAGAGGATCCCTCTTGTCCTTCGCTGACCGTAGTGTTTATTGGATTTTCTTTGTGGGTCTGTAGATAGTATGCAGGTTGTGCTTCTTCATCACTTTGCCTATGCGGTCAGTGGTCCCCTTGATGTATGGTAAGAACCCCTTTCCTCTGGGTGGATCTTTGTCTTGACTCTCCTGGCTTGTTCTTGGCCTTGCAGCTCTTCCGATGTCTGTGGTGGAGTCTCCATTGGCCTGTAGAGCCCAGTTCAGGTGGTTTAGTTCATCTTGAACTTAGTTTCTGTTTCTCTGGATTAGTATTCTTTTTATCATCATCATTATTATTGCTATTGTGTCCTACCTTTGTCTCCTAATTGAGATGCAGAGCAGCTCACAACATTAAAAAAATACTGTAACTCTAAATCTACAACATGTAAATATTAAAATGTAGTGGAAGCTCCTTCTCTGGAGGCTTTTCAGCAGAGGCTGGATGGCCATCTGTCGGGGGTGCTTTGAATGCGATTTTCTTGGCAGAATGGGGTTGGCCTGGATGGCCCATGAGGTGTCTTCCAACTCTAGGATTAGATGATTCTATGAAATAGCATTAAACACACATACACATACATTTATTTTCCTCCTCTTTCATCATATTCTGCACTTTTCCTGGTCTGCAGCTCAAGGTGGCTTTCAAAAGTTAAGAGAAAATGCTTTACAATTATTATCATGCAATAAAAATACAATTAGACGCAAGACCATTAAAATAAATGAATCAAATAGGAAGGTTAGGCTACAAAAGTCTTGAGTGGCACAGAAGTGATTTACCTATTTGGACTCCCAAGGAGATAGACTATGCCCCTTAGTAGTACAGTAGAGTCTCACTTATCCAACATTCACTTATCCAACGTTCTGGATTATCCAACGCATTTTTTTATCAATGTTTTCAATACATCGTGATATTTTGGTGCTAAATTTGTAAATACAGTAATTACTACATAGCATTACTGCGTATTGAACTATTTTTTTCTGTCAAATTTGTTGTCTAACATGATGTTTTGATGCTTCATTTGTAAAATCATAATCTAACTTGATGTTTAATAGACTTTTCCTTAATCCCTCGTCATTATCCAACATATTCGCTTATCCAACATTCTGCCAGCCAGTTTATGTTGGATAAGTGAGACTCTACTATAGAAGGGACTGGTGGTGGTGGTGGTTGTTGTTGTTGTTGTTGTTGTTATTATTTTTGAGGTACAGACTGAGCATCCCTTACCTAGGATTCTGAAATATGAACTGCTCCAAAACCATCCCCAGGGACAGCCGAGATAGTGACCTCCTTTGTTTTCTGATGGTTCTGTGCACACAAGCTTTTTCATACAAAGTATTAAAATATTTATATATGAAATACAAATGAATTTCATATTTAAGCTTAGATTCATCTCCAGGATATCCCTTTGTTCATGCAGATACAAATACAGTACAGTCTCACTTATCCAACGTTCTGGATTATCCAACGCATTTTTGTAGTCAATGTTTTCAGTATATCAATGCATTGTGATATTTTGGTGCTGTATTCGTAAATACAGTAATTACTACATAGCATTAATGTGTAATGAACTACTTTTTCTGTCAAATTTGTTGTATAACATGATGTTTTGGTGCTTAATTTGTAAAATCATAACCTATTTTGATGTTCAATAGGCTTTTTCTTAATCTCTCCTTATTATCCAACATATTCGCTTATCCAACGTTCTGCCGGCCTGTTTATGTTGGATAAGTGAGACTCTACCAGTATTCTAACATCAAAAAATGCAAACTACAAATCACTTCTGGACTCAAGAGAGAGGCAACCTATATTTATGGGTGATTGAAACGTTCTCAAGTATTTTGCCACTGGGGTGTTGTTCAGTTTCTGGACTGTATGGCTGTGTTCTAGCAGCATTTTCACTGTACGTTTCGCTTGCACCTTTGATTGGATCCTCTGAAGATGTCAGCCACAGATGCAGGCAAAATGTCAGGAGAAAATGCTGCTAGAACATGGCCATACTTCCTGGGAACTGCTCAACACTCCAGTGATTCTGGCCATGAAAGCCTCCAATAGTGCATTGTTTTGCCACTGTTTGCGTGAGCTGTAGTGAAGTAGTGGTGACAAATTAAAATCTCACATGTTTTCTACCCTGATTCCCTGAAAATAAGACATCCCCTGAAAATAAGACCTAGTAGAGGTTTTGCTGAATTGCTAAATATAAGACATCCCCTGAAAGTAAGACCTAGTAAAGTTTTTGTTTGGAAGCATGCAGGATCGGTAAATGTACATACCATAGATTGTTGTACATGGAAGTAAAGGTAGTAGCAAGAAATCATAATAATATAATATTTTATTTTTGTATCCCACCTCCATCTCCCAGAAGGGACTCAGGGCAGTTTCCACAGGGACAAGCCCAACAACAACATAAATTTACATACGAACAGAAATTTAAAACAGTAATTTAAAAAGAGTATAGCAATATAATATAGAAATTCTTGAAAGGATTCACAGTTTGGTTATGCTGTTGTGTGATGACAACTACTGTACAGTAGATAATAAATTTTCATTTTTTTAAAAATTCAAACCATAAATGTGAATTCTTCTTTGTGGAAAAATAAGACATCCCTTGAAAATAAGACCTAGCGCATCTTTGGGAGAAAAAATTAATATAAAACACTGTCTTATTTTCGGGGAAACGGGGTATTGTCAAGACCCAGGCTGCAGAGCACCAATAACCATGCGCAGAGACCAGAATCTATCTAATATCTTTATTAAAGGAATATATAAAGTCAATAAAAACAGGTGAAGAATAAAGTTCAGAAGTAGACCTTTCAGGAAAGGTCAAATATAGTCCAGGAAATTAATGTCCAATATGAGATATTAGAGTCCAAAGTTATAATCCAATAACCGAAACACACACTTTGCCGAGCAAAGTGTGGGGAAATGACAAGGTCCTTTAGTCCAATAGAGCTTGACAACAAGGCTGGAGAGCAAACTAGATTCTTGGCAAACAAGGCTTGATTTGAGGCAACAAGAAGCAGGAGACGAGAACAGGGTCCGTGGCGAGGTCCGTGGCAAGGTCCGGGGAACAAGGCAGGGTTGGAACAAGAACAAGGTCCTGGAAACAAGGAACAGGAGTAGCGTAGTCCACACACGATCTCACTCCCGAAGCTGACGAATTGACTCCGCAAGGATCTCCTTGCGGGTAAACACCTATATAGGATCTTGTTTTCCCCCCAAGGAACACTTTCCCTGGGGAACAAGAAGTGAAACCCATACTGTGTCCAGATGCATAACTCCTTAAGATTTCCCAAGGGAAACAGGCTTAATCAGCTAATTGTCTGGCAGCAATTCTGGCGCTTCTGCGATTCGCCTCCCTAGCGCCTCTATCTTGATTATAATAATCCCGGCGAGAAAACGGGGGAGATTCTGCTCAAGGCTTGTTTGGCTGACTTCTTGTGGGCAAACATCTTGCAGGTGCAAGGGCTCCAATTCTGGCTGAAACAGTGGGAAACCCAAGTTTTCCTCTTCATCTGCCACAATAGTACTAGGAACGGGACTACATGGCCCATGAGTCATCACAGGTATGGCTTATGGGTGCCTTGACCCGCTTTGCACTTGCAGGTCCGGGCATCAAGAGCCCCGAGGAGCGGACGATGGAGTACCTGGAGGAGGTGGCCGTGTTTTTCGCCCGGGGCCTGGCCAACAAGACCGTCTCCCACAAGAAGGACAAGGGCCTGGTCCAGAGTGAGTGGGGGTGGCGGATGCATCCCCTGGCCCTCCTTTGCTTCGTGGGTCAAGCGTTGTGCTTGCCTGCCCCTCGGGACCCTCTCCGGATTCCCTCCCCTTGAAGCCACTCTTCCTTCCCTTGCAGGGGTGACGGACTACGTCATGGCCATCCCCTTCGTGCGCCAACAAATCTACAAAACGGTGGAGGGACGGGTCCAGAAGCAGACCAAAGGCCTCTACCCGGCACCTCTGAACATCATTGCGGTAAGGGCCTGCTTCCCGAGGGTCTTCCATCTGTATTAAAATACATTTTAGTATGTCTATTTGAGATATTTTTGCAATATTTGTGTGCTTCAGTTGTTCTGCAACCCACCTCGAGCCAAGAGGAGAGGCGGGTAAGAAATAAAAAAATAAGATTAATCATTATTATTATCTGTGGGATCTGGAAGTGATGGGTTTTCAGACTAGCATTTGCGAGGGGCTTTCATTAAAGATCTCCCCTGACCCACTTCTATTTATCACAGGACACTGAAACTGCACATATGTATTTATTTATTTATTTACAGTAGAGTCTCACTTATCCAAGCCTCACTAATCCAAGCCTCTGGATAATCCAAGCCATTTTTGTAGTCAATGTTTTCAATACATCGTGATATTTTGGTGCTAAAGTCGTAAATACAGCAATTACAACATAACATTACCGCATATTGAACTACTTTTTCTGTCAAATTTGTTGTATAACATGATGTTTTGGCTCTTAATTTGTAAAATCATAATCTAATTTGATGTTTAATAGGCTTTTCCTTAATCCTTCCTTATTATCCAAGATATTCGCTTATCCAAGCTTCTGCCAGCCCGTTTAGCTTGGATAAGTGAGACTCTACTGTATTTATTTATGTAAAGTATTTATATTCCGTTCTTCTCACCCCGAAGGGCAGATCACAATGTACATATGCAATCAGCAATGCACACACACTTGTGTCTGGACACTCCCTGGTTCCAGCCACACATCAAGGTCATCACAGCTTCTTAGTAATTAACTCTTTCCAGACTATGTTACACTCTGGATGATGCAATCAGTATGCAATACAGGCAAGACACACATTTCATTTAAACACTACCAATACACAAATCCCACATTAACAGCCCAAATGGAAGCATGCTCCTCTGGCTTGGAAACTAGGCCAAGTTTCATTCCTCTCAGCTCACAGGAAGTGGGTCAGGGGAAATCTTTATTGAATGCCCCTCGTATTTTATTCGAACTCTGCCATTTTTTATTTTCAAAATTGTTTTTATTAGCATGGCTTTTAAAAAATCTATGAACCGTATTTTCTCAATTCTAATGTTTACCTTTGTTGACTGAATTACCTTCCCAAAATTAGGGTGCGCATTCGTTTATTCTAGCAATACTGTATAAGTATCATACAGTTTGTAAAGATAATACAATCTCCAAATTGATATCCATACATCTATTGAAACTAACTCCCCGCCTGTTTGGGGGTTTTCTTGGCCCAATTTCTTCATGACTGCCTCACCTGCGAGAGCGTGCCTTTCCCAGGACCTTGTCTCCATCTGTTGTAGCTCCTTCTTGGCAAAGTCTGCCTGGAGAGAGAAGCTTTGGGGGAAGATTCCTGACCTTATTCCCTTCTTTGCGCAGGTTGCGAAGACGGGCCTGGAGCAGGGGAACGAAGCCGGGTACCTTGCGGAGTCCCAGGTAACGGAAGGGCCTTTGACTCTCTGGCTTCACAGGAAGAGGGCAGATGAGGAGGAAGGGAGGCTGGGAATACTTCTGGGTCCGGTTTGGGGCATGTCCCATAGTCTGCCTCTGGCCTGCCTGCCTTCCTGCATGCCTCCAAGCTTGGTGTGTGTTTTTCTTCCTTTTGTGCATCCTTTGGCTTGGCCACATTTGACCATGGCACTGGGCTGGACAGATAGGCATGCTCAGCTACTCACCTGAGGACAGGTAATGTTTCGTGTGCCCTTTCCCGCAATGCCTCCTTTGCTGAGCGTTAGTCTGTCCTTTGCCTGCATTCATCCGTTCCTGCCCTCATTTGTCCCCTTGATCTAGAATTGGGTCCAGAACATCTCTCCACTCTTATGTCTAGGCAGCGCAAACACTGGGAACCAACACGAAGGCCAATATACAATCTAATATCTTTATTAAAGCAATAAAAGTTTCAAACAAAAATAAGCAAATTAGATAGTCAAAGAGTTGACCTTTTAGAAAAGATCAGAATTAGTCCAAAGAATGAAAGTTTTATGTCCAATATTAGAGTCCAAAGTCCAAAATCCAATAACCGAAACACACTCAAACTTATTGGAAGTTTGAGTGGGGAAAGGAGCAAAGTTCCTCAAAAAAGTACTTGAAATAATAGTCCAGAACAAGGTTTCAAGGCAAGGCAAGGCTGTTCGTGGTGACGACAAGAGACGATGTATTCTTCTGTTAGAAGTCCAGTTGACACCACAACAGAGATCCTCTGCGCAGAACTTTTATTGAAGTCCAAAAGCTTCCCCAAAGCAGGTGCGTGACTCCCCAAAAGTTCCCAAGAGAACGAACTGCTAAAAACGAGGCGCCAGATGCCTGCCTCCTCAATTCTTCCCAGGAGAACTGGCTTAGCCACAATCTCCTCACTCCGCTAATCTCACACTTCTCCTTAAACTTTGTCTTCGAGAGCGATCTGTTTGGAAAGTAGTCCTTCTATCAAACTCCAAACTCTCCGGAGAACCGGGAAGAGCCGGCAACATTTCAAGGGCATTCCTAATTGGCTCTGGCTCAGCAATGTCAACAGGAGACATCTGGAAAGGGATTGAATCTTGCTACGGTGGGGAAAAAACCCAAATTCTCTTCATTTTGATCCGCAATGGCTGCTGGATCAGGGGCCAAAGGTACCTGAGACATCACAAGTTCATTGCCCTTTCACAGCGGGGCAAGGGCTTAGGAGTGTAAAAACAACTCCCCTCTTCCTTTACAGCAGATGCAGGAAAACTTCAGCTCTCCAGGTGTTTTGGACTTCAACCGCAGTTAGGAATTGTGGGAGTTGAAGTCCAAAACACCTGGAGGGCCCAAGTTAGCCCATTCCTGCTGTATAGGTTTTGGCTTCTGTTGGTTTCCTTCATCAGATACTCCTGCAGTTCTTTCCTTCCTTACCTCTCTGTTCAAACATCCTGGGCTCTGCAAAGCCAAAGCCCATCTCTCTGTTGAGGAGGGTCTCTCTTGGGACCAGTTTGACGGGTCGGCAAAGACACGAGGCCCTCTTTCTCTCTCCTTGAGAGTAAACCTGGACCAGGAGACCGGATGAGTGCTTGCCGCCGGCTTGTGCCTCCCAAAATTCTCAAGAGAAGAGCGGCTATCGTAGGGGGAAGCGCTGGCAGGTTTAGCATCAAGGAGATGGGTCTGTACTGTTTGGAGAGCCTGATGTCGTCGTCAGAACCATTGCACCCCCCGCTATGTGTGTGATTGTGTCCCCTGGTTCACCTCTCTCTGGCGCCCACCCTTTTCTCCTTCAGAGTCGCATCATGCGCACAGCACCATGCTCCCGTGTCCAGACCCTGTGGCCATGCCTCCCTCCTCTCTCTGTGTCTCTGTCTCATTACAGAGATTTGGGGAACTCGGGATGACCCCAGAGAGCCGGGCCCTGATCGGGCTCTACCACGGACAGGTCCAGTGCAAGAAGAACAAGTTCGGGCAGCCAAAGCAACCCGTCAAGTAAGCCCAGGGTTTTGGTTTCAACTTTGAATGGTTTTTAACTGGGATTTTTAAAAAATTATATTTAATTAATTAATGAGCCCAGAGGGTTTTTAATAATCTATCCTGTATTTATTACGGTCTTACCATTTGTGTGTTTTAAATACAATTTTTTATCCTGTATTGTTGTTTTAATTGATATATTGTATTACTGTTTTATCTTTTTTATATTGTGATTTGTATTATGTTGCTTATATTTTGTCCTTATGTTGTTTGGGCTGCTGCCCCATGTAAGCCAACCCGAGTCCCTGCAGGGAGATGGTGGCGGGGTATAAATAAAGTTTTTATTATTATTATTATTATTATTATTATTATTATTATTATTATTATTATTATTAAATCTTATTTGAATGTATGCATATTTGTATATTTTAAATTATGTGCTAATGCTTTTTAGGTTAAGTCACTTTGAGTCTCCTTTGAGAGAGATACAGTGGAGTAATAATAATAATAATAATAATAATAATAATAATAATAATAATAGAAAAGGGGGATTTGGAGAGATACTGATATAATAATAATAGTAATAATAATAATAACAACAACTATTATTGTTATTATTATTAACAACAACAATAACAGTTATTATTATATTTGATTTTTAAGTTTGAATATGTTTTAATGGATTTTAACTGTGAATTTTTAAAATATTGTTTATATTTAATTCAATAATAATAATATAATAACATTATTCTTATAACCCGCCTCCACCTCCCCGAAGGGGCTCGGCGTGGCTTACAAGCCCAGCATAAAACAGAGAATTCAAAGAACAAAATTAAATCGTATAAACAGTATAATCAAAACAACCGAGCCCCCAGTTACGCAATGGGTTCAACCCTTGTGCCGGCAGGACTGCTAACCTGAAGGTTGGGTTACTGACCTGAAGGTTGCTTATTATCTGGGGAGAGCGCGGATGAGTTCCCTCTGTCAGCTCCAGCTCCATGAGAGAAGCCTCCCACAAGGATGGTAAAAACATCAAAACATCCAGGCAATGTCCTGCTGGATGTTAGGAATTGTGGGAGTTGAAGTCCAAAACATCTGGAGGAGTGCCAAAGTTTGCCCATGCCTGTCTTAATCACCCTAACATAAAACAAGCCTACACTAATAATAATAATAATAATAATAATAATAATAATAATAATAATAATAATAATAATTTTATTTTTGTACCCTGCCACCATCTCCCCAGAGGGACTCGGGGTGGCTTACAGATATAAAACCAACATACAATAGTATCAAATACAAAAACACACAAATAAATGTAAAAGGCATTAAAAATCAAAATCATTATAAAACACTTGAGAAACACAGCAATAAAAACATAAAATGAGCTGGGCAAAGTGCACTGAGTGGAACTTGTAAACAAGAAGGAAGTTAAGGTTATATACATTGTAACACATTGTAAACATTCAGCTAGTAAGACTAAATCATTTAGATTGGCTAATATTTTTCAAATAGTTCATGTTCAAAGAAGGAGGCTTAAAATCAGTTGAAGCAGTTTAAACAATGTAAAATAGAGCCTTTGTGTGGATTTGTGTAGAATCAAGTAGCCCCCGGCTTGGGCTTTTATCGTTTATTTACACCTGAATGTTTAACTCCATTGATGTATCTGAGGAAGTGGGTTTTCCTTCCCCACAAGGCCAGGATAAAATTTAGTAAACGGATTTAGTCTGAAAGGTGTGTCACGTTTCCTTATTTTTTTGCTCATTGCTTCCTGTATTTGTGTACAAAACGAGAGCTAACCTGACTGTTTCTTTCTCTGTTGTGTTTGTCTCTGTTCTGTCCATCTCTCTCTCCCTCCCTCCCTTCTTAGGACGCTGGCCATCCTGGGGGCCGGCCTGATGGGGGCGGGCATTGCCCAGGTCTCTGTGGACAAGGGACTGACCACTATCTTGAAGGACACGGCCCTGGAGGGCTTGAGCCGCGGGCAGCAGCAGGTCTACAAGGGGTAGGCTCTAAATTTAATCTATATATATAAAAGAGTGCTGGCATCATGGCGACCCACAAAACAACAAAACTACAGGCCCCCCAACCTCGAAATTTGAAAACACAACCCATCATCCACGCCTCTAGGTTGATACAACAAAAAGAAAAGAAAAATAAAGTCCTAATTAGAGAGAGAGGAATAATTGCTTTTATCCTATTGCTGCCAGTTAGAAGGCTAAGCTCCTCCAGCTTGGTCTCCTAGCAACCCAAAAAAAAAACCACTAAAAAATTAATACAATAAAATACTATAATAACAGAAAATAACTAAAAATAATACAAGAAAATAATAAAATATAATAAATAAAAATATAACTTACAATAAAATTAATAAAAAAATGCAAATAACATCAAATAAAAATTACACAACAATTTTTAACCAATACCACCACCACTTTGCCACAGCAGCGCGTGGCCGGGCACAGCTAGTCAGCTCTAAATTTAATTTGTTAGTCGCCCATTATGTCCTAGGATTGGACCTCCTAAAGGTTCACGGATGATTGTTAATATTTTTAATGTTTTTATAGTTATGCTATTTTAACCATGGTTTGTTTAATCTGTTTTTAGTTTGATACTTGTGTCTTTATTGCATATTTTATGATGTAAATGTGACTGATTGGGTTTGTCCTATGTAAGCTGCTCCGAGTCCCTTCGGGGAGATAGTGGTGGCATACAAAAATAAAGTAGTAGTAGTAGTAGTAGTAGTTGTTGTTGTTATTATTATTAGGCCCACCTTACAGTCCAGCTTAGACTTGGCAGGCCTTTGGGTCATACATTTGACATTTCAAATGGTTTTACATTCTGGGAGGCTTTGGAACTATTTCAGAAGAAGCATTATACTTTTGAGGGCTCTTGTCATACATATTATTATTATTATTATTATTATTATTATTATTATTATTATTATTGTCATACATTTAATGTTTCCAATTCTTTTCTCCATTGTGCATCACCTTGACGGCCCTGAAGGTTGAGAAGTGATCGATTCCAGTGCATTTAAGTGAAATAAAAATAAATGGCAGACGCATTGATTTTATAAATCTTCATCCTGCCAATCACCTTCACAGCCCTGAAGGTTGAGAGGTGATTGAGCCCAGTGCATTTAGATGAAATGAAAATGAATTGCAAAGGGTCTGATCTTCATCTTGCCAATTGTCAGGTCCTCTTTTAGCCCTTGGGAGGGTCTGTTTTGGGGTTTCAGACAATTGAGCATGTGCAAAATTCCTCTTCTCAAGGACATCTTCATTGACTGCTCTCCCTCTTTGAGGCTGGCTCTATGCTGCCCTATATCCCAGGCTCTGATCCCAGATTATCTCCTTATCCCAGATTATATGGCAGTAGACTCTATAATCTGGTTCAAAGCAGATCATCTTGGATCAGATCCTGGGATATAGAGCAGTGTCGATCCAGCCTGAGATTTACAAGGAGGGGTTTTAGCAGAAGGTTTTCTGAGTTATGGATGTAGGCTTGTCTTGCTCACTTCCCTTTCGCCTCCTCAATTTGGTATTTTGGGGGCCTCTGGCACAGAACTGGGAGGGCTGGGGTCCATGAGAACAAAGACCAATAATAATAATACCTTCAAAAAGATCCTAATACAGCAAAGTATTGTGCACAACTAAGGGGGAAAGTAGACTTCAGCAACATAATTTGAGGGTGAAACATCAAGCAGAGGTTGAGATGTTGGTGGGCCTTCTTTTGTGCTAAGCTGCCCCACGCCTGAATCTCAACCCCACAGACATGAACATGCGTGTTTCTCCTTCCCAGCTTGAACGACAAGGTGAAGAAGAAGAGCCTGACCTCCTTTGAGCGGGACACCATCCTCAGCAACCTGACGGGGCAGCTGGACTACAAGGACTTTGGGAGGGCCGACATGGTCATCGAGGCCGTCTTTGAGGACCTCAGCATCAAGCACAAAGTCCTGAAGGAGGTGGAGGCGGTGAGTGGGGGTCCTCCTGGGGGGTCCGTTCTCGCAGCGAAAGCTCCCTGAGAGGCCTGCATTCAGGCTGGGCTTGGTGTCCCTCCCACCCCAGTGGATCCTGCAAGTTTGGATTTCCTTCCCACATCTAAGGGCTGCTTCCTCTCCGCAGGTGGTGCCTCCTCACTGCATCTTCGCCAGCAACACCTCCGCCCTCCCCATCCATCAGATAGCGGCCGCCAGCCAAAGACCGGAGAAGGTGAGTCCCGTCCCAGCAGGCCATTCATTGGTTGCTTTCTGCTGTCCGTTCTGGAAAGGCCAAAGAAGGGGTAGCCCTGAGGGAGAGCCATTTCTCCCCCTTTGACCACAACCTGGCCCTGTGGAGCAAGGACTCTCCCTGGGTCTCCCAGCCTCGCCAGCCACACTCCGGCCTTGCAGTTTGTGCCCTCATCAGAACTGAACTGGGCAAAGGGGTTGTTTTGTGTTTATGCCGTCGTTTGCCAGCCCAAGGTTAGGAATGGATGGAGGTGGGGCAAATAATAATAATAAGTGTCTGGCATGTGATCCAATACAACAGCCAGTAGAGTGTCTGCTGTGGACTCATCTTGTGTTTTTTATAATAATAATAATAATAATAATAATAATAATAATAATAATAATAATAATAATAATAATACACTGGGTGCCGTGCCAAAAGATACTGTGGGACTTCCGAATCCAGACTGACAAAGTTCTGGAACACAACACACCAGACATCACAGTTGTGGAGAAGAAAAAGGTTTGGATCATGGATGTTGCCATCCCAGGTGACAGTCGCATTGACGAAAAACAACAGGGAAAACTCAGCCGCTCTCAGGACCTCAAGATTGAACTTCAAAGACTCTGGCAGAAACCAGTGCAGGTGGTCCCAGTGGTGATCGGCACATTGGGTGCCATGCCAAAAGATCTCAGCCGGCATTTGGAAACAATAGACATGGACAAAATTACGATCTGCCAACTGCAAAAGGCCACCCTACTGGGATCTGCAGCATCATCCGAAAATACATCACACAGTCCTAGACACTTGGGAAGTGCTCGACTTGTGATTTTGTGATACGAAACCCAGCATGTCTATCTTGTTTGCTGTGAGACTATGTCATCGTGTCAATAATAATAATAATAATAATAATAATAATAATAATAATAATAATCCATATCTATCTTGTTTTCTGTGTTATGCAATAAAATAATAATAATAATAATAATAATAATAATAATAATAATAATAAGTGTCCAGCGTATGATCCAATACAACAGCCAGCAGAGTGTCTGCTGTGGACTCATCTTGTGTTTCTAATAGTAGTAGTAGTAGTAGTAGTAGTAGTAGTAGTAATAAGGTGCTCCATGCAGTCATGCCTAAGGCCACATGACCTTGGAGGTGTCTACGGATAACGCCGGCTCTTCGGCTTAGAAATGGAGATGAGCACCAACCCCCAGAGTCGGTCACGACTGGACTTAAAGTCAGGGGAAACCTTTACCTTACTATATAAAACACACATAACAATCTTTAAAATAGTTATTAAAGTATTAAATAGTCAATAATGCCAGCAAGCCAATCGTACCAAGTGAGCCAAGACCAACTGAGATTAGAGAATAATAACAGTATCTAGGAGATGGTGTATTGATTGCATGCAAATTGCAAAGAGTCATGTAGTAATCCGCTTCTGACGTTCTGTTAGCTATAGGTTTGGGGAGATGGGGATTCCTTCTCAACTAAACGTCCATGGCCTGCTTCTGCTCTGTGAAGCTTCCCCAGGGATTCGCTATCCCTTTGTCTCACTCCAGGCTCCTCGGGGAGTGTTTCTTAAATCCTGTTCCTCCAGGTGTTTGGGACTTCAGGTCTCAGAAATCCCAGCCAATTTGCCAATTGTTAGGAATTGTGGGAGCTGAAGTTTAAAACATTTGGAGAAGCTGAGTTTGAGAAACATAGGAATCCATAGTCCATTTGTAAGGATCCACAATATTGGAATGTGCCAGGGAGTTTCAGTGCCCAATTCTGCCGCTTGCGACAAGGAGGCATTGGGTTCCCCCAGCTCAAGGCCTGGGATATTTCCTCTGCCGTAACCAGAGTGGGAGGCAGGTAGAGGAAGCCCTTTCCACATTGGTGCAAGCCAGCTTCTGTTGCACTAGAGCAGGGGTCCCCAAACTAAGGCCCGGGGGCCGGATGCGGCCCATCAAAGCCATTTATCCGGCCCCACGGCACAAGGGCAGAAGGGGGTTGGGCTAAATGACCCAAGGGGTCTCTTTTTCTCTTACAAACATTATTATTATTATTATTATTATTATTATTATTATTATTATTATTATTACTATTGAGGCTGGGTGGCCATCTATCAGGGATGCTTTGCTTGTGCTTTTGGTGCACAGAGGCAGAAGGGGGTTGGACTAAATGGCCCAAGGGGTCTCTTCCAACCCTCTTTCTTCTTCTTCTTCTTCTTCTTCTTCTTCTTCTTCACATTGAGGCTGGATGGCCATCTATCAGGGATGCTTTGCTTGTGCTTTTGGTGCACAGAGGCAGAAGGGGGTTGGACTAAATGGCCCAAGGGGTCTCTTCCAACCCTCTTTCTTCTTCTTCTTCTTCTTCTTCTTCTTCTTCTTCACATTGAGGCTGGATGGCCATCTATCAGGGATGCTTTGCTTGTGCTTTTGGCGCACAGAGGCAGAAGTGGGTTGGACTAAATGGCCCAAGGGGTCTCTTCCAACCCTCTTTCTTCTTCCTCCTCCTCCTCCTCCTCTTCTTCTTCTTCTTCTTCTTCTTCTTCTTCTTCTTCTTCTTCTTAACATTGACGCTGGGTGGTCATCTGTCAGGGGTGCTTTGCTTGTGCTTTCGATGCACAAAGCAGAAGGGGATTGGACTCAATTACCCAAAGGGTGTCTTCCAACCCTCTTTTTATTGTTATTGTTATTATTTATTTATTTATTATTGCTCGGTGGCCAACTATAGTCCGGCCCTTCAACGGTCCGAAGGATCGTGAACTGGCCCCCTGTTTAAAAAGTTTGGGGACCCCTGCACTAGAGCCCTGAAACACCTTTTCACCACAAACCACACTCTGTCTAGGGTAATCCTGTAAGTAAAAGTGTATTAAAAGAAGAGTACAGTGTTCCCTCACTTATCACAGGTGTTAGGTTCCAGGACCACCTGCAATAAGTGAAAATCCGCAAAGTAGGGACACTATATTTATTTTAATATTTATACATTGTTTTTGTAATTATACACTATTTTAAGTCTTGATCAGCCAATCGTGTGTTGATCAATCGCCTCCTTCTCCTCCCATTGCTGCTTGGGCTCCTTTTCTCTCCCTTTGGCTTCTCCTTCCTCCCTTCCTTAGGCTGTAAATTGTAGATTTTTATGATTTATAATAGTCTTTTAGAGTTTATTGAAAAAAACGAATCCGTGAAAAGTGAACCGCGAAGTAGTGAGGGAACACTGTATATAAAAATAAGCAAATTAGAAAAGGAGAATCAAAGCTCAAAAAGTTATTTTCCAGATAGCCAAGATTCCAAAATCCTTTCAAATACAGTCTCAAGAGACAATCCATAGGTATATCCATAAACATGATTGCATGAATCCAAGGCAGGCAACCTATGCCACACATGAAACTAGAAACAGAAACAAACATAGAAACTTGGATAAATGAATCCAGAGAGGTAGGGCTGGGAACCCTGAACTGTTCACCTGAATACAGTGTTGTTTCCACAAAGGATTGTACCAGCACAAACCCACTTAAAAGGCCTCAATCCCTCCCATGACATCATTCCTCATACACCTGCTTTTCCTCTCCTTATCTCTAAGCTGCTGGGAAAAGCGAGTCTGTCTCTGTTGTATGCTCTGCCTTAATCTGGACAAACATTCATCTCCCCCATTTTTCTCTTAGCTGGCACTTCTGGCAGGTTCTCATAAGAACTGATACCATTTTCTCCAGTCTCATGGGAACTGCCAGTAGATTCCAAAACAACTCTCTCCAGGCCACTTCTATCCTCTGGGCCCCCCGAATCTGTCCCAGCATCCCCTTCCTCATCTTCTGAGCACTCAGAATCTGACCCGGCTACTGCAGCTTCTGGTGCTGAACCCAGTCTGGCAGAAGCTCCCAGAGCTACCATTCCCCTGTCGTTTGTTGGCCTGGACCACATCTCCCACTGTTGCACCCCAAGGCAGCGTGAGCACTAGAAACCAAACAGAGACCAATAATCATATAATATCTTTATTAAAACAATTATAAATTCAGGAATGAAAAAGTGGAAAAGATGAGTGAACAATAGTCCTTTATGATGAGGTATGAGTTAATCCAAGGAGTTGAAGAGATATGTCCAATATTATTGTCCAAAGTCCAGAAACCGAAACACACTCAAAACTTTTGGGAAGTTCTTGAGCGGGGAAACAACAAGAAAGCAAGAGTGCATAACAAGGTCCAAAGCCACTAGGAAGTCTTTGATATCAAGGCAGGCAGAGGACGAAGCTGAAAGCAATCTGGATTCAGGAACAAGGCAAGGATGTGAATTTACTCCGGATTAAATCAGGAGTCGCGGCTCGGCTTGGTCACCAGGAACAGGAGACTTGACTTGGTGAAATCAGGGAACTGGAGTCGGTGAAGTGTTCTCAGGAAATTGCTACATTGACACCGCATATTGTTCACAGTGTAGGACACTTTTATGGAACTTAGATCTAATCACAGCGGAGGGAAACCAACTCCCCAAAGGTTTCCAAGGAAATCTCCTATCCAGTATCCCCTCAAGATGCCAAACGTTGACTCCTTCGAAGCCCTTGTTTTTCTGATCTCTAGCAATGCAGAAACTCCCTTCTGTTAAAGGATACATTCCCTGGGGAACTCGGGACATCTGGTTCTTCCACGGGAGTCATGTTTTCAGTATCTCTCCCAATTAAGGACGCATTGGAGCTATCCACAGCTGGGGTCTGTAATTGAAAGGAGCTCTGCGAACTAGGTAAAAAGTCAGAATAAGCTTCATCCTGGTCAAAGTTCATTTCGGAATCAGGTTCAGAGCCCAAAGGTGGCTGGGGTATAACACCCACTATCCCTCCAGCCAGTATAGAATGATGGCAGTTGCAATCCTGAGACATGTGGGGATGCCAGCTGGGGAAGGCTCAAGGGCAGACATACACAGGTTGCAATCACATGCTCGTACATCAGGACTCACTGTTGGGGCATTCCATGCCACTGTGGAAGAGACGTGGTCTGCTCCATTGTTTTATGTGTCACAGAGATAGAGAGAGGGTGCCTTGCCGTGCGCTGCCCAGTTGCCAGACCCTGCCCTGACCCCGCTCCCCTTCCTCCTTTGGTGTCCCAGGTGATCGGGATGCACTACTTCTCTCCCGTGGACAAGATGCAGCTGCTGGAGATCATCACGACCGACAAGACCTCCCAGGACACAGCGGCTTCCGCTGTTGCCGTGGGCCTCAAGCAAGGGAAAGTCATCATTGTGGTTAAGGTGAGGCCTCACCGGTGTCCGTGCTAGTCGTGGTTGTGGATGCTTTTGAAGGCGGAGTCGCTGCCGTGGTGGAGCAACAAGGACGAGAATCCAGATTTGCTCTGGGTGGCTGCATGGCCGGGTTGAGGAGGCGGAAGCAAACCCCCTGGGTCTGTAAGGTTGGCCAGGTGTGGGGCACAAGCACACAGTCTAGCCTCATGCCATGCACAAATGGGTCCACCATCGCCACCACAAAACCTGGTCCAGTCAAGGTCCATCTGATGGAGATGAGATTTTAGAGCGGGAGCTCTAGAGCAGGATGTACCTGAGAGCGTTCATTGGAACCTGGGTATTTGTAGTGAGCCAGCATTTCTGCGTTTACAGATATTGCCATGGGGGCCTTTTCTGAGGATCTCAGGGCCAGGCAGGTTTGTACCAAGAGCTACAATGTGCCGTAAAGCCTGGATCTGAGCCGTATAAGGCTTTATAGGTTATAAAATTGTACCTGGAAACGCATGGTAGTGGTGCGTTTGTAGGTTAGCATGTGCCTGTTAGTAATAGGTGTTTGCCTAGTGCCTTTCCTTTTGCTGTAGAGTATGCGCTAGTGCAGTGATGGCCAACCTATGACACGTGTGTCAACATTGACACGTCTAGCCATTTTTGCTGACACACTGCCGCAGAATCAATGCAGATTGATTGGATGAGTATGTCTTTTCTGGCCAAATTTGGTGTGATTTGGTCCAGTGGTTTTGTTGTTTACTCCATGGGAATTATGCACATTACATTTTTATATATATGGATATAGATAGATATAATTATTATTATTATATCATTCTATTATCATTATATTATTATTGTAGTGTATTATATTATTATTATATTATTCATTATTCATGACTACATTGAAACTACAATAGAGAGAAATCAGCGTGGAAACTGCAAGAGGTACCATAGATTGTTGTACATGGAAATAATGGTAGTAAATAGTTTTTTATTTACTAAATACAGTTATATATTACAATTATATGTTTTTGTTATTTAAACTATATATATTGTGAAATTATGGGTTTTTTCTCGAAGTGACACACCACCCAAGACATGCCAAGTTTTTTGGTGAATTTTGACACACCAAGCCCAAAAGGTTGCCCATCATTGCACTAGTGACTAGCGAGATAGCTGCTTAGTTTGAGTGATAGATGTTATGAATATTATCCTTCCTTTGTATTATTTCTGCTATTGTACTATGTTTTTTTCCCCCTGAAATAAATTAGTTAAATAAAAGAAATAACGATTGGGGTGCAAGGTGGAAGGAGGGTTGGCAGGTGACTCCTTGCAACTGCTGGTGATTTCTTTCCTTTCCTTCTGCAAAACTGCCTTTACCTTCCTTCCCTTTCCCTTTTTGCAGGATGGTCCTGGTTTCTACACCACCAGGTGCCTCGCCCCCATGTTGGCTGAAATTGTCCGTGTTCTCCAGGTTGGTGTTGTTGGCAAATTTTGCAGAAGCTGAGTCTGAACTAATTGGCTTGCGATTCAGTGGGGTGGAGCTGAAGAGGGGTTTGTGCTTTATGAAGGAGGTTGGCCTGCCCCTTCCCGCCTGCATTATTCAAGGTGGACACTTAAGTATTTATTTATTTACTTATTTCTCACATTTATATCCCACCCTTCTCACCCGAAGGGACTCAGGGCAGCTTACAACAGTGGCAACAATTAGATGCCCATACAAACCAATATAAAACAGCACATAAAACAGTTAAAACCAGGGGTCCCCAAACTTTTGAAGCAGAGGGCCAGTCCACAATCCTTCAGACTGTTGAGGGGCCAAATTATCATTTGAAAAAAACAAAACAAATTCCTATGCATACTGCACATGTCTTATTTGTAGTGCAACAACAACAACAACAACACAATACAATATTTAAAAATGAAAACAATTTTAACCAACATCAACCTATCAGGATTTCAATGGAAAGTGTGGGCCTGCTACTGGCCTTTGAGATAGTCAAGTTAATTAGGATTGTTGTTGTTGTGTTCCTTCAAGTCATTTCAGACCTTGGCCGAGTCTAAGTCTAAAATTAATTATTTATTTACTGCATTTATTTACTACATTTATATCCCACCCTTCTCATCCCGAAGGGGACTCAGAGCAGCTGTATGTACATACAATATATTATATTATTAGCATAACACAATATTAGCATTATATATTACTATACCACTATACTATTATATAATACTAGCTGTGCCCGGCCACGCGTTGCTGTGGCGAAGTATGGTGGTATGGGAAATAAAGTATTGAGGAATTGGTGATAGTTAAGGTAAAGGGTCCCCTGGGCTCAGTGGGTTGCTAGGAAACCAAGTGAGCGGAGCTTAGCCTTCTAACTGGCAGCAATTGGATAAAAACAATTATTCCTCTCCTTCTAATTAGGACTTTATTTTTCTTTTCTTTTTGTTGTATCAACCTAGAGGCATGGATGAGGGGTTGTGCTGTCAATTTTCGAGGTTGTGGGGTGTTTACTTTTGTTGTTTTGTCCACTGCCGTGATGCCATCACTCTTTTATATATATAGATGTAATATATAACATATAATTAATATCATTATATGGTATTACTATTAGTATTATATTGTATAACATAATATTATTATCAATATTATATGTGTATACAATATATTATATTATTAAAACTGATATAAAATATTATATTATAAAACTGAGGGCGGGGGCCAGGTAAATGAGCTTGGAGGGCCGCATCCGGCCCCCGGGCCTTAGTTTGGGGACCCCTGGTTAAAACTATTAAAATACATTATGAATTAAAAATATACATTTCAAACATAAAATCAGATCCGTTCTTAATAATAATAATAAAACTTTATTTATACCCCGCCACCATCTCCCCAACGGGGACTCGGGGCGGCTTACATGGGGCCATGCCCAGGACAGTACAATATAGCAAAATATAAAAACAACATATCATAATACAATTAAACAATACAATAAATAATCATGTACAGTGCAACACAAAATCAAAAAAGCAATATAACAGGGCGGGCCGCATGAACACTCAGTTAAAACTTGGGGAGAGAATAGGATTATAATAAAACCACGGGGAAAAACAATCTAGAGGATAGATGTTGGGGGGAGTAACAAAAGAAATGTGTAATAGTTACTCTCCGAAAGCACATCTCTCTTAAGAATCTCAAGCTCCTCCATGGTGAATCTATGGTCAACTTATGTTGGATGTGTAGCACAGAATTGCACTGGAGAACATATTAATCCACAAAAGCTAAAATTGAGGCTGACTACTTGTAAACTTCAATGCAGCACCTTTGAGTCTTCGGGCAAAATAGAGGTGAATCTATACCATTGATTTAATGCAGCTGGACACAACTTTAATTGTTATGGCTCAGTGTGATGGAATTCTAGGGTTTATGTTTTGCTGAAACACACATACTTTTTGACAGTCATGACAACAAAGTGGTGTCAAACTGTGTTTATTTATTTATTTATTTATTTATTTATTTACATCATTTATATTCCGCCCTTCTTTCTCACCCCGAAGGGGACTCAGGGCGGATCACATTACACATATTAGGCAAACATTCAATGCCTTTTTAACACAGGACAAAGACAAACAAACATAGCTCCGAGCGGGCCTCGAACTTATGACCTCCTGGTCAGTGACTCATTGCTCTCCCGTCTGCGCCACAGCCCCGGGCTGTGTTCATTATACAGAGTAGATGCATCCTAGGTTATTGAAGGATGGTAGAAATTCCCTATCGGACTGACATACAATTACTTGCTTTGTCTATAGTTCAGTCCGTGTCATTTTCACCATTTATTGATTAAAAGCCTGGGCACACAGCCATGTTTTAAAGGCTTTTCTGAAGCCCAACAGGGTTGGAATTTGACGCATCTCTCTTGGGAGGGAGTTCCACAGCCGGGGAGCCACCACCGAGAAGGAAGGCCCTGTCCCTCGTTCCCACCAGCCGCGCTTATGAGGCAGGTGGGACTGAGAGCAGGGCCTCTCCAGATGACCTTAGGGATCTTCCTGGCTCATAGGAGGAGATACGTTCGGACAAGTAGATTGGGCCGGAACCGTTTAGGGCTTTATAGGTCAAAACCAGCACTTTGACTTGGGCTCGGTAGCATATTGGCAGCCAGTGGAGCTGGCTTAACAAGGGGGTGGTGCGCTCCCTGTAAGCTGCCCCGGTTATTAATCTGGCTGCCGCCCATTGTACTACCGTGTTTCCCTGAAAATAAGACAGTGTCCTATATTAATTTTTGCTCCCAAAGATGTGCTAGGTCTTATTTTCAGGGGATGTCTTATTTTTCCATGAAGAAGAATTCACATTTATTGTTGAACAAAAAAATGAACATTTATTATATACTGTACAGTAGTTGTCATCACAAACCAGCATAACCAGACAAAATGTGAATCCTATCAAGAATTTCTTGTTACTACCATTATTTCCATGTACAACAATCTATGGTACGTACATTTCCCGATGCTGCATGTTCTGGTGTTCTGTTTGTTGGGCATGCTTCCAAACAAAAACTTTGCTAGGTCTTACTTTCGGGGGAGGCCTTATATTTAGCAATTCAGCAAAACCTCTACTAGGTCTTATTTTTCGGGAATGTCTTATTTTCAGGGAAACAGGGTAGTTAGAGCTTCCGGGCCGTCTTCAAAGGCAACCCCACGTAGAGGGTGTTGCAGTAGTCCAAACAGGATGTAACCAGAGTAAGTTCAGCACAGCCCTTCCGTCACTGCGGCTGCTGTTGTGTCCATTTTCTTGGACCTCCATGGCTTCCGTCTCAAGCCTTAGAAGTCCTGATGTACAAGACAAGCCTACATCCCTCTCAAAGGAGGCACACCTCCAATTCACGTCGGACCCCCAGGAGGGAAAGCTGAAGTCCTTGGGGCTTAGCGGGTATACACCAGGCATGGGAGTTTTGGATTCCAATTCCCACAATTCCTAACAGCCTTCTCTCCTCCTCCCTTTTCCACAGGAAGGCACGGATCCCAAGAAGGTGGACGCCATCTCCACCGGCTTCGGCTTCCCTGTCGGGGCGGCCACCCTGATTGACGAGGTGGGGGTGGACGTGGCCACGCACGTGGCGGAGGACCTGGGCAAGGCCTTCGGGGAGCGCTTCAAGGGCGGGAACGTAGAGCTGATGAAGGCCATGGTCGACAAGGGATTCCTGGGTAAGTTGCCGAGAAAGGGATCGGGGCCAGAGGGAAGAGGACCCAGAGATGGAGCCTGCCTTCCTTCCTCCCTTCTTTTCCTTTCTGTCGTCACCTCAGGCACCTTTTCTTTTTTTCCCTCACTTTAAATTTTTTTCCACCAAGAACACCACAATCTAAATTCTTATAGAATAACTTTATAGTACATTGTACAACGAAATTAAATGCCTTCCCCAGCACATGCCACAAAACAACACAATCCACACTCCCACCACCACCCTACAGCCCACAATGCCACAATACAATATAATACAATCTATTCTCAGGAGTTTCGGAGTATGGTGTCACCTGTACGCAGATGATGTGCAGCTCTGTCACTCCTTTATGAAGAGGTATATTTAAATTGTATAGTCACGAAAATTTTACTTTCATTATTCTTTTCTGGAACTCTGCCATTAGCTGTAGCCATAAACACCTGGGCCTTTGTTACGTTGTTGAAAAACCTTTTTTCCCCCGGCTCCTCTTCTTTGTTATCATATGTTTAGAGTGTAAAATTTAAAACATGGATTAACATTTCAGAGGGGAAATGTTGGATTTTGCTTGTGTGTATATGAAATGTAAATCAAGTGTTTCTGCTGTTTTGCAAGTGTGTGTTTCAGCAATGAAACTGTTAACAGCAGGCCAGTTTGACTGACAGCCTGCTGTGACCTATGAGACATGATTTCCGGCCTTGGAGGTCGGAACTTCCTTCGGACTAAGGAATGTGCTTTCTTATCTCTTGTTGAACTGTGAGAGGAGCCAAAAGGCAAAGGGAAAATGCCAGCTTCTAGTGATGGACTTTGCTGTTATGTAAATATATCTTTATAAATATTAAATAAGTGTTTGAACTTCAGACTGCAGATGTCTTTGAGTCTGACTTTGGAGGAATTGGTGAGGGCAGAAATTCACCAATTCATCAGGGTGCTGGTCCAGAGCATGATTGATCGATGGTGTTTGAAGAAACCCACCCATCACGCACCCTGACCCCTGGCTGATCTTGACATCCTTCCCACCTGTCACTAAGGAGGCTATCTATTTAATATTTACAGAGATATTTATAATTGCAGCAAAGTCCATCGCTCGAAGCCGGCATTCTTCGGCTCGGCTCTTTTCTCACAGTACAACAAGAGAGATAAGAAGGCACATTCCTTAGTCCGAAGGAAATTCCGACCTCCAAGGCCGGAAATCATGTCTCATAGGTCACAGCAGGCTGTCAGTCAAACTGGCCTGCTGTTAACTGTTTCATTGCTGAAACACACACTTGCGAAACAGCAGAAACACTTGATTTACATTTCATATACACACAACCAAAAATCCAACAATTCCCCTCTGAAATGTCAATCAATGTTTTATTTTTAACACTCTAAACATATGATAACAAACTCTATCACACAATCTCTTCTACTTGAAGCTTTTTGGACCTCTGCAATTTATATCCAACAGGATATAATTGCTTGTAATAAATAAAAAAATAAATCTAGACCCCCCCCCCTTGGTTGGGCAGAACCCACAGGGCCGGCTCCCTTGTGCTGTCCCTCCCTGGGGCTCCCTTTCCTTTCACTCCCAAAGAGACCCTGAGGGATCTACCAGCACGGCTCTCCATTTGCCTTTGCCGTTCACTGTCTCCATTCCTCCGCAGGCCGCAAAGCAGGGAAGGGCTTCTACATCTACCAGTCCGGGTCCAAGGAGCGCAGCCTCAACAGCGGCATGGATGAGATCCTGGAGAAGTTCCGGGTGGAGGCCAAGCCGGAGGTGTAAGTCCCAAAGAAGTGGGTCCCAGGGGGAATTGGGGGAGACTCTGGGGCTGGCCTTCCTTAGCTCACTGGGCAAGACGGGTCTATGCCAGGCATGGGCCAAATTAGATCATCCAGGTGCTTTGGACTTCAACTCCTGCGATTCCTAACAGCTGGTAGGTGTTGATGATAACATAGTCTGTATTCATTCAGAAGAAGACCTGGCTAAGTTCCTATGGGATTACTACCGTGTGTGTTAAGAGAAAAAGACTCAGCCTAGTTCATTGCAATCCACAGGCTGAGTCTTTGGGGTAATTAAGGTCATACTACTATACAAAATCCCAGAATATTTGTAAAGCTGACGGCCCCTCCCCCCAATAAAATGCTAGTCTAATATTATATATAGATATGTATGTGTGTGTGTGTATAATTTAATATATAAATATTATAACATATTGTATATATATATATAATAGTCATAATATTATATTGTAATACAATATACTAATAATACAATATAATATTAATTATCTATATATATAAAAGAGTGATGGCATCACGGCGACCCACAAAACAACAAAACTACAGGCCCTCCAACCTCGAAATTTGACAACACAATCCATCATCCACGCCTCTAGGTTGATACAACAAAAAGAAAAGAAAAATAAAGTCCTAATTAGAGAGAGAGGAATAATTGCTTTTATCCAATTGCTGCCAGTTAGAAGGCTAAGCTCCTCCAACTTGGTCTCCTAGCAACACAATAAAAAATAATAAAAAACACTAAAAATTAATACAATAAAATACTATAATAACAGAAAATAACTAAAAATAATACAAGAAAATAATAAAATATAATAAATAAAAATATAACTTACAATAAAATTAATAAAAAATTGCAAATAATGTCAAATAAAAATTACGCAACAATTTTTAACCAATACTACCACCACTTTGCCACAGCAACGCGTGGCCGGGCACAGCTAGTATATTATATTTTACATGTAATATCACTAATAATATTACAATATATTGATATAGTACAATATAGTAATTTATTGCCAGTATTGTACTATGCTAATAATATAATATTGTATGTAAATTTAATTTGTAAGCTGCTCTTAGTCCCCTTTGGGGTGAGAAGGGTGGCATATAAATGTAGCAAATAAATAAAGTATCTACACCAGGGGTCCTCAAACTTTTAAAGCCGAGGGCCGGTCCACAATCCTTCAGACTGTGGAGGGGCCAAATTATCATTTGGAAAAAACAGAAACAAATTCCTATGCACACTGCACATGTCTTATTTGTAGTGCAAAACAACAACAATGAAAGAAAAATGCAATATTTAAAAATGAAAACAACTGTAACCAACATAAACCTATCAGGATTTCAATGGGAAGTGTGGACCTGCTTCTGGCCAATGAGATAGTCAAGTGAATTAGGATTGTTGTTGTTGTGTGCCTTCAAGTCATTTCAGACTTTGGGCGAGCCTAAGTCTAAAATTATTTATTTATTCATTTACTACATTTATTTATTACATTTATATCCCACCCCTCTCACCCAGAAGGGGACTCAGAGCAGCTGTATGTACATACAATATATTATATTATTAGCATATCACAATATTAGCATTATATATTACTATACTGAACTATACCACTATACTATTATATAATACGTAATATATAACATATAATTAATATTATTATATGGTATTATTATTGGTATTGTATAACATAATATTATTATCAATATTATATGTATATACAATATATTATATTATTAAAACTGATATAAAAATATTATATTATAAAACTGAGGGCAGGGGCCAGGTAAATGACCTTGGAGGGCCGCATCTGGCCCCCGGGCCTTAGTTTGGGGACCCCTGATCTACACAAACACAAGATGGTCTATGTACAAAGACTTGGGATTTTATTTTATTATCTGAGTGTCTCTTCGTTCTGCGCTCCACTGCTTCCATCCAACTACTGCTGTGCTGCAAATACTCTTGACAGAAATGTGCCAAGAGGAGGAAGGAAACCATTGGGATTGTACTTCTGGTTTCACTTATTGCATTATCTTTATTTACTTTCATTTGTTTCTAAAGCTGTTTCTGGCATAAAACTGGACAGATGATGAGGATGAGGAGAATTGTGGGAGTTGAAATCCAAAACACCTGGAGGGCCCAAGTTGCCCCATACCTTGCCTGTGCAAAGAGGGGTGTTTGGGAACTTTGTCTGCCATGGACCCACTGAGCTCTGCAGTCTCTCTCTTTCCTTGCAGCTCCACGGAGGAGGACATCCAGATGCGCCTGGTCTCCCGCTTTGTGAACGAGGCCGCCCTGACCCTGCAGGAGGGCATCCTCAGCAACCCCGTGGAGGGGGACATCGGGGCCGTCTTCGGGCTGGGCTTCCCACCCTGCCTGGGGGGTACGTGCACTCCCTTCGGGGGGTTCCTTCCAGAATTAGAATATTCTGCACCAGGCCTGTGCAACCTGCATCACCCCTGCTGTTTTGGCCTTCAAGAAGCCCTAGCCAGCTTCTCCAGTGGCCAGGAACTCTGGACAAAACAGAGGCCAAAACAACCGGACGGCCGCAGGTTGTGCACACCTGGTCTAGACAATCAAACTGAAATGCTAACATACGATGGGTGACACTTGGCTTGAAAACGGTCCTTGGGATCTAGGAGTTAATAGCCAACAAGCTGAGCATGAGCAAACCGTGTGATGCGGCAGCTAAAAAAGCCAATGCAATTCCAGACTGCATCCAGAGGAGTCTAGTGTCTGGACTGAGGGAAGTCATCATCCCACCCTGTTCCCCTTTGGCCAGACCTCACCTGGAAGAGGATGGCAGGCATCCTCAGAGGTGGTGAGGTCTGTTGGAAACTAGGCAAGTGGGGTATATCCCTGTGGAATAATGTCCCGGGTGGGAGAAAGAACTTTTGAAAGCCTTTAACAACAACAACATAATAATAATAATAATAATAATAATAATAATAATAATAATAATAATAATAATAGTTCGGAAGGATAGAGGTCTCCAGAGATGATGATGATGATGATGATGATTATTATTATTATGATAATATATGGTTGGAAGAACAGGATTCTCCAGAGATAATGATGATGATGTTTGGTTTGAAGGACAGGGATCTCCAGAGATGATGATGGTGATAGTGATGGTGATATTTGGTTGGAAGGACAGGGGTCTCCAGAGATGATGATGATGATGTTTGGTTTGAAGGATAGAGGTCTCCAGAGATGATGATGATGATATATGTTTGGAAGTACAGGAGTTTCCAGAGATGATGATGATGATGATGATATATGTTTAGAAGGACAGGAGTCTCCAGCGATGATGATGATGATGATGATGATGTTTGTTTGGAGGGACGGGTCTCCAGAGATGATGATGTTGTTGATGATGATGTTGATGATGATGATGATGTTTGGTTGGAAGGACAGGGGTCTCCAGAGATGATGATGATGATGATGATGATGATATGGTTGGAAGAACAGGAGTCTCCAGAGATGATGATGATGATGATATATGTTTAGAAGGACAGGGGTCTCCAGCGATGATGATGATGATGATGATGATGATGATGATGTTTGTTTGGAGGGACGGGTCTCCAGAGATGATGATGATGATGATGTTTGGTTGGAAGAACAGGGGTCTCCAGAGATGATGTTGATGATGATGATGATGATATATGGTTGGAAGAACAGGAGTCTCCAGAGGTGATGATAATGATAATGTTTGGTTTGAAGGACAGATGTCTCCAGAGATGATGATGATGATGATGATATTTGGTTGGAAGGACAGGGGTCTCCAGAGATGATGATGATGATGATGATGATATGGTTGGAAGAACAGGAGTCTCCAGAGATGATGATGATGATGATATATGTTTAGAAGGACAGGGGTCTCCAGCGATGATGATGATGATGATGATGATGATGATGATGATGATGTTTGTTTGGAGGGACGGGTCTCCAGAGATGATGATGATGATGATGTTGATGATGATGTTTGGTTGGAAGAACAGGGGTCTCCAGAGATGATGATGATGATGATGATGATGATGATGATGTTTGGTTGGAAGAACAGGGGTCTCCAGAGATGATGATAATGTTTGGTTTGAAGGACAGATGTCTCCAGAGATGATGATAATGATGATGATATATGGTTGGAAGAACAGGGGTCTCCAGAGATGATGATGATGATGGTGGTGATGATGATGTTTGGTTGGAAGAACAGGGGTCTCCAGAGATGATGATGATGATTGGTTGGAAGAACAGGAGACTCCAGAGATGATGATAATGTTTGGTTTGAAGGACAGATGTCTCCAGAGATAATGATGATGATGATGATATATGGCTGAAAAGATAGTTAGAACTGTTTGACTGTGGAATATGCTGCTACCTCGGATTATGGTGGGGTCTCCTCCTCAACTGGTGGTTTTTAACCAGAGGCTGGATGGGAGTGCTCAGATTGTGTCTCCCTGTGAGTGGGGCTAGGTGTCCCTTGTGGTTCCTTCCAACCGTAGGAGCCTGTGATTCTATGCCAGGTGATACACAAACCTATGGAGGTGGTACCTCAGGACTCAGCATTCTCCTCTCTCCACTTGCCTTTTGGCGCAGGCCCCTTCCGTTACGCGGACTTCTACGGCGCCCGGCGGCTGGTGGACCGGATGCGGAAGTACGAGGAGGTCTACGGGAGCCCCTTCACGCCTTGCCAGCTGCTGCTGGACCACGCCAAGGACTCCAGCAAGAGGTTCCACAAGTGAACTGGTTTGAACCCCCGCACGTTGCAGCCCCGGGGGGACGGAGGAGGAGCCTGGCCGCCGGGGACCCTCGTGCCTTTCTCAGTGCCTTAGCCGGTCAGGCACCGCCCGCCTGGCCCACTCCCCTTGGACATCGGCTTCCCATGATCAGGGGGGAGAAGTGGGGCAGGGAGTGGCCTCTGGACCTCTTGCAGGTGAGGAGGGAGCCAGGTATCCGTCCGCCACAAAGACCCGGGAGATGATTCCTGACAATAAATCCCAGCCTCTTGTTCTGTGGGTCATCTTGTCTCCCTTTCTTCCTTCCACCAACTTGGGACCTCGCGCCAGGGGTTTTGGACTTCAACTCCCATCATTCCTAACAGCCTCAGGCCCTTTCCTTTCCTGAGGCTGTTAGGAATGGTGGGGCCTGAGGCTGTTAGGAATGGTGGGAGTTGAAGTCCAAAAGTTTACCACATTTATACCTGGTTGTGCCTCTGTCAAGACGGTTTGGGTTTGTTTATTCATTTATTTGCAGTAGGAGCCCCCTACTGAATGTGCCGAGCTGCTGAATGTGCTGACCGGAAGGTCGGCGGTTCGGATCCGGGAGGAGCGAGGTGAGCTCCCACTGTTAGCCCCAGCTTCTGCCATCCTAGCAGTTTGAAAACGTGCGAGTGTGAGTAGATCAATAGGTACTGCTTCTGCGAGAAGTTAACAGTCATGCCCCATGGCCACACAACCTTGGAGGTGTCTAAGGACAACGCCGGCTCTTCAGCTTAGAAATGGAGATGAGCACCAACCCCCAGAGCCATGTCTCCTGTGTCAATATAACAATATAATAATATATAATACTCATATTATGCAATACTAATAATATAATATATTGTATATACATATAGTATTTATAATAATATTATAATGTAATACGATATAATAATAATACACTATTATGTATTATACTAGCTGTGCCCGGCCACGTGTTGCTGTGGCGAAGTCTGGTGTTATGGGAAATAAAGTATTGAGGAATTGGTGGTAGTTAAGGTCAAGGGTCAAGGTTTTCCCCTGACATTAAGTCCATTATAAATGGGTTATATAGCTGTGTGGAAAGGCCTTGAGTCTACACTGCCATATAATCCAGTGCAAATTAGATA